>NC_090245.1:100622883-100882223 GCF_037325665.1 Littorina saxatilis
CACAATTAAACGTTCTTATAACTTACCTTGCTCGGTTTTTTTATTCTGAAGAAAATGATGTTCTCTTCACAGAAATCAGCATCACAGTGCGACGACTCTATGGCACGTTTGGGTCCGTGGATGTCTCCTACCAAACTCTGGCGCCAAACGAAACGTACAACTACCTGCCGGGGCCGCTGGAGCGTGCGGGTTATCAGGACTTCACATCTGTGTCGGGCAACGTAAGCTTCAGCGCCAGACAGGAGTCTGCGACCTTCACCGTGCAGGTTTTGGATGACGACGACCCGGAGCAGGACGAGAGTGTGTTTGTTCGCCTGACCGCGACCTTTCTGTCGCAGGCTGCTCAGACCAGAACTGGTGAGGTGTTACATTGGAGATCACTTGAGTTTTGTTCTGTACCTTAGATACATGTTGATGGAAATGGGTATAGATCTAAGATCAGGTGATTGAAGAAGAACAAGAATTTATTTCACCATATAGCATAACAGCCATTGGTATTTGTCCTGGTGTGAGTAACATTCATATACACGCAGAACCTCCTTACAAATGCAAGAAAAAATAAAGGACAAATCATTAATGTGTAAATTAGTGAATGGATCACACAAAGCAACTGCAGAAAAGATTCATTTTTTGTCAGAAGCTGCTTTTCTTTCTGATAAACACGATAAAGGTTTGAGAAAGGGTAGTTGGTTTAACAAAAGAATGTCGCGAAGAAAAGAAGTTCAGAAAGTACAGGGCGCCCTACTAATGCTCAATCTAGAGGATCCAAGGACCCCAAATTTGGACTTTTTAGAGGGTCTCAAAACCAGGATAACTTCTGGCAGTAATGTGACTTGTGAGACCTTCACAAAAGGGTTATATTTGTCATATTGGGCAGATTTACTCTGTGAGGTTGCGTAGGTACAGGTACGGCAGACAATTTTCTTGTCTCCAAAATCCACATAAGTTTTTGTTCATTCTGAATGGAAACAAGCAGACCAATACAGTCTGAAAATCAGAAACGAAGGTATGCATGATAACTCCAAGTTAGTGCATCCTGGGACCTGCTCTTTTTGGAGTAAGTGCGTCACAGGACCCCCCAGGACGCAGGGATGGACAGTTTGGGGAGCCCTGAGGTGTTAGGTATTTTTCTCCTAAGTTAAGAAGCAAAACATGTTTTTGACCAATATGGATGGACTTCTTTCACAGGTTCTCTACATTTTACTGATACAATGTTTCTTCGTTCCCGATGCAGTGTCAAATTCACCTCGCTTGGGCCTTGCATCACAGAGCTATGCCCAGATCATCATCAGCAGTAACGACGACGCCAGTGGCATTCTGCAGTTGTCTCCTCAGACTCTCACCGTGTCGGAAGGGGGGCAGGTTCCCCAGCTGAGAGTCGTCAGATCCGGCGGAACTTTTGGAGAGGTTTGTACTTTTATACTTGATACAACGTTAACTGTATTGAATGTCCTAACAATTGTAATGAAATGTTTAAGTTATAATCGTTTGCGGGCAGGTTGGGTGTGTCAAAGACCATTTGTTCATTCTAATGTAACATTTTAATAGTTAATAAAGTGTTGTTATTGTAATCGTTATTGTATTTAGGTGTTATAGTATTTTTTACTTTGAATAAATCTTGGTTACTTCATCATATCAGCAGCAGAAAATTACTTGCTGTGCATGTATCCGTATCATATATCATTACAGTGGTACCTGCCATGTGGGGCCCCTCTGATGAGAGGACGCCTCCCTTAAAAGGACACCTTATGTTGTCCATTTGTCTATTATCTCTTCCAAAGTATACCTGTCGTGACAGGCCACCTGCAATGTAGGGACACTTGACTGGTCCCAAGGGTGTCCTTTCATGGCAGGTAGCACTGTAACAGAAACCAAATGTGTCTATTTTTCTAGGTGACAGTACAGCTAAGAGCCATCAACGGAGAAGCTCTGGAGCTACAGGACTTCTCTCTCCTCTCGCGTCAGGTGGTTCTCAACTCAGGGGAGACAAGCAAGCTGGTGCCTCTCATCATCGTTGATGACCTTAGTCCGGAACTGAGCGAGTCCTTCACCATTGAATTGCTGAACCAGATCTCAGGCGGCGCTTCGTTAGGGGAGAACCGTACTGCTGTTATCACCATTGAGCCGTCAGATGATCCCAATGGTGTCTTCGGTGAGTGGATTTGTTTGAGAGGGTGGAGGGGTTGTGGGGAGGGAGGCGGTGTTGTGGATATCTGCAGTGTGCTTGTGTGTCTGTGTGTCTGTTTTTCTCTGTCTGTCTTTGCTCTGCATATGTACATGTGTGTGCTTGTGTGTGTGTGTGTGTGTGTGTGTGTGTGTGTGTGTGTGTGTGTGTGTGTGTGTGTGTGTGTGTGTGTGTGTGTGTGTGTGCAAGGGTAAATGTTCATCTACATGCTTGCTTACCTATCTGCCTGTCTGTCTGTCTACCTGTTTGTCTGTCTGTATGCCTGTCCACCCTCCTGTCTCCTTCTCTGTGTCTCTGTCTTTTCATTTGTCAGATTGCTGTCAAACCCAGCATAGATGTGTGACAGGGTGACCAGTCACCAACTATAGAGTAAGCTGTTGTCATTGTCCAGTTTAGTCTTTGTTGCCGATCAGTTTGTGTTAGGTGTCTATTCATTATCTGTTAACAAAAAGTACTGGTGTGCACCAGCCGTGTTCAGCCAGCTGCAGACAATTAAATCTCCTGCTGGGTGAAGGAAGTTCCTTATCTCTTTTTGAAGTGGGCGGTGCACTTGTCAGATGCTTGCCGTAGACGAGACCTTGGGCCCCCAGGTGGTCGTTATGTAATGTGCCGCCAGCCAGACTGGGTATCTCGGGCCAGCCGGGGTTTGTCAAGTGGGTGTCATTCCTTTTGATCGGGTAGATCATAGGAGATGCCAGGTGGCTTGGAAGGGTTTGGTCCCTTACCCCCACCCCCCTTCTTTGTTTACTTGTTTGACCAATGCGACATCAGTTTTGTTAGCTAACTGTTGATTGGATGTTGTGACTCTAGCTAAAGTTGAATTCTGTTTGTACATGCTAGAGTGTGGGAGAGAACTCTGAGAGACACGGGAGAGAGTGGACGTTTTTTTGGTAGCGTGCTCCACTGACTGTGGAGATGTAGTTCAATTAAGTATTGTGGGCCACCGGCTTCGGTCGGGTTGGCGAAGAGGAGGAGGGAAGATCGAGAGACACCGAAATAAAGTTTGCCATGCCAGTATTCTGCAGTTGTCACAATGTCATCTGTTGTGGGGATATAGCTCAGTTGGTAGCGCGCTGGATTTGTATTCAGTTGGCCGCTGTCAGCGTGAGTTCGATCCCAGGTTCGGCGGAAATTTATTTCACAGAGTCAACTTTGTGTGCAGACTCTCTTCGGTGTCCGAACCTCCCCCCGTGTACACTACATTGGGTGTGCACGTTAAAGATCCCACGATTGACAAAAGGGTCTTTCCTGGCAAAATTGCTTAGGCACAGTTAATAATTGTCTACCTATACCCGTGTGACTTGGAATAATAGGCCGTGAAAGGTAAATATGCGCCGAAATGGCTGCAATCTACTGGCCGTATAAAATTTCATCTCACACGGCATCACTGCAGAGCGCCTAGAACTGTACCCATGGAATATGCGCGATATAAGACTCATTGATTGATTGATTGTTGTGGATGAAATGGAGAGCAGGCATGGGAATTGTCCGCCGAATGGCGGATTTCCGCCGAATTTTTTTTTTGTTCCGCCGAAAATGCAAAAGTGTCCGCCGAAAAAATAAAGGGGGGAGGCACACAAAAAAAGCACCGGTTACTTTGGCCTTTGCGCAAAAGCCCGCGAAAACTTTACGTACTTTGTTCACGCACTGCTACCGCCCGCCTCAGTTATTGAACTATTATGTTTGAAAGTAAACCAGATTGCACAGATTGTGTTACAAGTTACATTTTCCTGTTTGTCTCAACAGATAAATTTTTTTACAAATTTAAACCATATATAAAACATGTAGGCAAAATTTGGTACATTTTTGTACTAAAAACTCTGATTCTAAAAACAGAATTTAATGGCAAACTTGGAGCTCAGATGACACCAGATTGCACCATCTGGGTTCTTTGGAGAAAAAAATTTTCCGGGGGGGCATGCCCCCGGACCCCCCTAGTAAGGCTAGGCGCTTCGCGCCGTCGACTTGACGCTTCGCGTCTTCAGTTATAAATTTTCCGCCTTTTTTACAATTTTCAATTCCCATGCCTGGGAGAGAAAGACGTGTATGTCTTTGTACGTGTGTGCGTCCATGTGAGTGAAAGTCCAGTGAGTCCGTAACACAAGAGAAGAGAAACCAAAGAACATTTTTTTCCGAACCTCTACAGATGAAAGACATACCGGCATATCATATCGATTAAAAAAACACCAAGCCATCTCTTTTTAATCCTCTCTTTCATAGTGAAATCTCTAACGAAAAAAAAAAAAAAAGTCCAAAAAGATGCCATCATGTGAATAATAGCATAACGTAAAAGTTCTGTCACTTTCTTCTGTTCTTCTGCTGAAACTCCCACGTACACTCGTGTGTTTTTTTGCACGAGTGGAATTTTACGTGTATGACCGTTTTTTACCCCGCCATTTAGGCAGCCATATGCCGTTTTCGGAGGAAGCATGCTGGGTATTTTCGTGTTTCTATAACCCACCGAACTCTGACATGGATTACAGGATCTTTTCCGTGCGCACTTGGTCTTGTGTTTGCGTGTACACACGGGGGTGTTCAGACGCCGAGGAGAGTCTGCACACAAAGTTGACTCTGAGAAATAAATCTCTCGCCGAACGTGGGGACGAACTCACGCTGACAGCAGCCAACTGGATACAAATCCAGCGCGCTACCGACTGAGCTACATCCCCGCCCCAGTTCTGTCACTTCTTCAGCATGTCTCCCGAGGAAGGTGACAAAGAATTTCGAGAACAAAGTTTGTCTCGGTGACTTCAACATATATCTGCAGTAGAAAATTAATCCTGAAGTCACTGCCAGGCTGTGCATGTATGGGTATTGTACATCATTAAGTCTTGGGTTACCTTCAGGTGCTTCAAACACTACAAAAACGTAGCCGTGTGTTAGTGTTACAGTTTGTTGTTCATTTATATTCCCTTCTGTGTTTGCAGGGTTTGCGTCCACTGAGCGGTCAGTGCAGGAGCCAGAGAACGGTCAAGCGTACTCGGTCAACATCACAGTGGTCAGAACTGGAGGCTCCATCGACGTGGTCACTCTGCAGTGGAATGCCACCCTCAATGGTATTAGAAATCATGATGTTTGTACTGTCACCTCAGCAATATGTCACAATTTGTTGCTATCACATGCTGGTTAGTATCACAGTAATAGACGATTTTTGGAAATACTTCCGTCAGGTTTGTATGTGTTGTGAAAGAGTGAATACCCTTGCTTTTAGTGGGACAAACATTGGAGAGGCCAATCACCAGCAAGGGTTGTGTCTGAAGCACTTGGACAGGAATTAACACGTTTGAATTTATTTGTCCTTGAAAAAGCAAGGGTATTCACTCTTTCACAACTCATACAAACCTGACGGAAGTATTTCAATAGCACATACTGATTAACATCAACTAGTTCAGATATCAAATAACCAAAGGGAAGTAATCGCTCTTTATGCATACGACATGTGTAATAGAGTAAGCGAGAGTTGTACGGAACCTTTCTCCTGTCACCTGAGAGAATAACAAGCATTAAAATGAACAAGCATCTTTCATCCTCAAAAAAGGATGATCGCCGCAAGGTCATATGCTCATCATTCTCCAAGGCACTCCAACTTATGCACTTAGATACACAGTCATACACATTTGGTTTAACTAGTTAAGACAGTTATATTAATTTGCGTCAACCGCACTCCTTGTTTTTGTGGCCTTATTTTAGGGAGAGTATCACTTCATTTCTGTGTACCCCTAACTTTTTCCATGAAAATGAGGGCAGAAATCTGCCATCTGAATAGGGATAATCTGTTCACAGCCTCTTTGCAGAGTATTGGTCGTACACATCCAAATGGGGATCATCATAATAAAATCCTTCTTAACCCCTTCACTGCCACAGTGGTAGTAACTTATCCGAACGGTCTATGGGAAAGAACTGTGTTTAGAACCCCTACAAGTGCTTGGACAGTGGTTACCTCCCATTTAGTTTTCAGAAATGTCCTGAAATGTTTTTGACACAAATCCCACGTATGAGATACGGTTATGGGCGTACGAGAAAATGACCACGTATTACATACGGGGTGGGCAGTGAAGGGGTTAAGTCCATATTGGTTGCTCACGACCCACATCATCCGGACTGCCCAGTTCAAATAACGTCATTGTTTATTTGTTTGTTTGCAAAGACATTCATTCAGAAAGTGGTCAATGGAAGAGTCCTATGTGGTGTTAGAGGATTACATGAAGTCTTAATCAAAAACTCCCAAAAGTTTCAGAGATACAGACACTTGTGTGAAGCTCGATCTGGGTCGTCCACGACCAAGGAAGCACGATGAAGGTTAATATGCACATGTTCATAGCAGTTATTTTTTCTGTGTGTTCAGGTCAGGCTCTGAACAGTGACATCAGTCCCACCTCTGGGTCGATCTACTTTGTCAGCAACGAAGCCAGTCGTCCCATCACAGTGTCCATTCTGCCCGACGATATTCCTGAGGGAACCGAGGTGAGAAATGGGCGGTTCTGGTGAGGTTATGCCCCCTCTTTCTTTCGGCTGGTAACTGGCGCCACCTCGCGGCAAGATCACACGAGAAAGGAAAAAAAGCTTGCATTGGTGGCAGGTTTCACAGTATTGTGTTCAGCAATTTACTATTTACACACTCAAATTCTACAAAATAAATGTTGGCACACAATTCAAAGGACATGTTTTTCCAACAAAGTGAGTTTGTTACAACTAAAAACAGTAATTTTTTTTATAGTCCTGGTCCTTATTTATATCTAAAAACCAGGCGCAAAGCGGCATACCCTGAAAACGCAAAAAAAGCAATACGGTCATCCTATGCATGCATATAGCTCATATAGCCAAAACCGTTGAAGATAGAAAGACATTTATTGAACAAAAAATATGCAACACATCATTCTTAACAAGTTTTGTTCTTGTATGTATATCAAAATATTGATCCTCAAATGAATGGTTTGAAAAAATACGACTTCCGGCAGACCTAGACCGTTTTGAAGGAAAAAACCGTCTTTTTTTTCAAACCATTCCATGGCCATCAATATTTTCATATACATGTAAGAACAAAACGTGTTAAGACTGGTGTTGTGCATCTAATTTGTTCAATAAATGTCTTTCTATCTTCAATGGTTTTGGCTAGATGAGGTAACAAGAGAAGGATATGGGCATTGGAATTACGTCAACATTTCGAGCATTGTCACAGATGAAACATTTACTGCAGGGTGCTCCTGATTAACAAACCGAGCAAAACTGAAAATTATTGAAGAGAAGACATGTCTGAACAGTTTATAAAGAGACAAGTTTGCAATCATTTGTAAACACCATTATTGTATGGAGGAGTAACTGTTCCCCTACCCCCTAAGAAGGTATTTCTGTCCGTCAACCACGTGAGCGATCGCCACAAATCGAGGCATCACTCGCATTTCAGTTTGGACACACCGGCTGATTGCAAATGCACAGTACGTGTTTCGACACTGAAACGTGACGATTGAGCGTCAAAATAGTTTCTTAAAACAGTCGAAAATGGAGTTAAATGTGACTTCAACACTCAGTGGCGATCGCTAGAGTGGCGATTGTTACTAGACGGACACTAGAAAACCTCAGAAAATGTAATTACTTTGCGATTTTTTTAACTGAAAAACTGTTGCGGTCTTTTTCTGTCGAGTGCGAGCGTCAACGTAAAACAACGTGAGGTCACTTCCTCCCCAAACGGTTAGTTTTTGAATGAAAAGAAAAATGTGGCGATCGCTACATTGTTTAGACGGACTGGATCGCAACTTTGAAACTCGGGTCACCGTGCGTCGATCAAGGGCAAATTGACCTCGGCAACATTATAACTCACTTCAAGGGTGCACAAACTTGTATTTACAGTATACAAAATTAGGTAAACTTGTGTTTTTGTCCTGTGAAATCACAATTAGTTTCGATGCTCTTGATATCGCTATGCGGACGGACAGATCCGAATCCCCATACATTTTTTTTGCGGAGCTAGTATAAGTTAGAATTTGTGTTATGGATATCGATTGTTGTTGAAAAACAATCATTTCAATGTGTTCTGGCACTCTCAACCACCACAGCATTGATACTTGTGCATGTGTGTGTTGGAATTTAGTTCTTTGTTTAGTGATGCTGTGGCAAAAGTAAATTCATCCGTCCGTATTTTGACGATCGCCACCATTCACACGCACATAAATAAACACATTATCAAAAATTTCAACTTTTATTTTCAAAAAAGTATTTAAACAACAACTAGTTTGCATGTTAATACAACAAATACAGCAGATTCTCACAGATATGGATTTAAAAGACTAAGCAAATCTGAGACTATCAAAATGGCCTAATACCATGAAACCTGCCTGGTCCCAAATAGCATATCAGTTTGGTAACAGTTTGTGTGTAAGTCGTGCATTTTATACGGTAAACAAACAATGGTCGGTTCTGGTGAGGTTATGCCCCTTCTTTCTTTCGGCTGGTAATTAAGGCGCCACCTCGCGGCAAGATCACAGGAGTTGTCTCGTGTTATCACCCCAGAAGCGCGTATTACACAGGGACCGGATTTTGAAGTTTGTAGATATCAAATAACAAGAGAGAGGTTACTTTATAGGATGTTTAATCTTAGACAAAATAAGATGTTCACAAGCATGTCAAACTTCCGCTTGACTTGAAGTTTGGAGGAGTCATGTCATTTTTGTGTGAAACAATTTACGCTGTAACACACACCCAAAAACTAACGGCTGTTTTCAGAGCATCAACATCACCTTGCTGTTGGCCACCAACGGAGGTCGTATCGGTCAGCAGAGGACCTTCATACTGACCATCACCCCTAACGACAGTCCCCATGGTTACATCCAGTTTGCTTCCCCCCAGTACACGGTGCAGGAGGGACCTGCAGGGGCTCAATACCTCCAGCTCAGCAGAAGGTGAGACACTTTGTGCGTTGTACAAGTTGCAGGTTTATGTGGATCCTGACTTCAGAAAATTTGCTTTTCATGCATAGGAGGGACAGCAGGTGTGATACAGCAGACTTCCACTAACTCGCGGTCCACTAAATCGCGGAGACCTCTTGGACCCCGAAAAAAACAGGACCGATCAAAAAATAGTACAGATCATGAAAAAAGGTTCTATCATAACCACGCTATCTCTCTCTTGGTCCGATGGCCTTTCATCATGCAGTAAATTGTCATTTCATCTTATCAGTCTCTCTTTCTTTCTCTCCCTCAGTCTCTCCAAATAGTGTTCTACATGTGTGTGTGTTTTCAGGTTGTGTACATTAGTCAAGAACTTTCATGCCACGATCGGTATCGTCAAATTGGCCACGTGCCTATAGAGGTTAAGTGTCTGACCGGTCAGTATGGCCAGTCAGGCGTGCAGTTGAACACTCGAGTCCAGCTAATTTGCGATCTCTGCTAGACGGTCCGGGTGGCCACAGGCGCCAATCAACTCAGACTCACACAAAGCAAAACAAAACAAAAAAAGCTTATCCATGTAACTGACACATCTAAAAACGTAAACGTCAACCAATGATTTTGATCCACCAATCATTCTGATCTAACAAATAGTATGTTTCCCCTCTCCGTTGTCTGATTAACTAGTAAGTTTGTGACGACGTATGAGTCGGAGAAAAAAGAAAAGAAATTGTCATCTGCTGTTAAAAGAAAACGTGTCATCGCAGTTAATCTTTTGAGAACTTAGTTGCCAACAGAAGCGTCACACTGGCAAGAAACGCAGTAACACATATACATGAACATTGTAGCACAACCACTTGCCAGGTGTGCGTGCGCACGCGCACACACACACACGCACGCACATACACACATGCACGCACACACACACACATGCACTCACACGGCAAACGCACACACGCCAACGTGACGCTCACAGGCTTTTTGTGACCAACAAGGGAAATAACCGTGTTTTTCTCTGACTCAGAAGAGAACGCGGTTTCTTCCCTTTAATTGGACCCCAAACTGCATCGCGAATTGGATATATCGCGATCAAAAATCTTTGGACCCCAAAGACCGCGAGTTAGTGGAAAGTTGTTTCCCCTTGTTTTCATGAAAATACTGAGGCAAGCCTACAATGTCAAGTCTAGCTTGCTTCAGTGTTTGTATTGAAAAGCAAGGAAAAACAAGTGAAAGTAACTCGCCCACAACCCATAAAATTCTGCAAGTTATTTCCAGAATTCGTCTATTAAAGTACGTCTTTATCAAGAGCAATTACAAAAGTATATTGGTCTTGTCTCTTTGCGAAGACTTGGATGTAGATATTAAAAACGATGCAATCAGGTTTTTCTTAATTACAGATTGCACAGGTTACAAGTTCACTAACCCTTGCTCTTTGAGGACGTCGTAATTGAAACATTTTACAGTTTAGAGTGGTGAACAGCTTGAGATTATTAAAACAACGAAAGCGAAGTTCGTGAATCTGAAAAATTATCAATCAGCACAAAGTGTTTCAAAGTGTTTTGATGTACACTGTTCCAGCGGTGGTACCTATGGACGGCTGAGAGTCTACTTCAGCACCAAGGCAGTGGATGTGGTGGCCGAGGCAACACAAGATGGCAGCACCGTACTCAGCTATTTCTCTGACCCTGCAGCTGGCCAGCGTACAGAGCAGGGAACATCTGTTGATGTGTCTGGGGAAACTGATCAACTGCTGGTAGGATATTTTGATCTGTAAAGTACTTGCTGAATTTTTTAAATTTGTACACAGTTGAACCAGTCCTGGTGACCACCTCGCAAAAATAACCACCTGTCCAAAGTGACCACCTGTCCAAAGTGACCACCTGTCCAAAGTGACCACCTCGCTAAAATGACCACCTGTCCAAAGTGACCACCTCGCTAAAATGACCACCTGTCCAAAGTGACCACCCCAAAGATCCCTGATGAGGTTATTTGTATTTATAGTTCACCTTTCCATAAAGACCACCTGTCAATAATGACCACTCAACCTTTAGATGTTCGTTGTAGACAGGTCCCACTGTATATGATAAGATTGTAGTTAGTGTTCATGATGGAAAATGCGGTGTGTTTAAGCCTGTGTTCCTGTGAATTTTTTGTTTTGATTATACATGTAATTAAAAGTTTCATAAAGTCACTCCATCCACTTTTTTTTTATTATTCTGTGTTTAAGTTTGCACAACGAAGTAACGCTTTGACTGTATATTTATTTTATGTTTTTATTACTCAATGTGTAAGATGAGAAATAGCAATTCATGAGTATTGTATTTGACTTTTTACCCATCTACCTGTTCATCATCTGAATCCCAAAGATCTGTGCAGGCTCACATTTATTAAGAAAACTTTTCAGATGTCAGCGAGTGAGCATTTTCTCTTATTAAGTATTTTTTTCTAGCTTCAGTCAACTTTTTTTAATATTATGTTTGCTTGTGTTCCTTGTTCAGGTCAGGGGGATGGTTCCAAGTTACTCCTGCTTGCTATTGTCTTGTATTCTGAGCGATTATGTCCCTTTGTTATTGTATGTTTTTCAGGCTTGCTCATCAGCGTGTCTTGCAACAGAGGCCTGTCAGTCATTCCAGTTCGGCTCCACGGCTGATGCTGTCACGTGTGCCTGGTTCAACAATAGATTCAACATCGCTCTGCTGAATGCTGCTGCCAACTTCTCAGTATACAACAAAGCAACAGAAAAGGCAAAGTCATTCTTTGGTACCTTTTATGCGTCAAATGTCTGCCTCTGGTTGCCTGTGAAAACACATCCTCTTGAAAGAAGTTCATAACTGCAATTGATCACCTGTTTAAATGTGTATGCTGTAAGAGAGCATGCACATTGTTTGCTTCTTCTTCTGCGTTCGTGGGCTGAAACTCCCATGTACACTCGTGTTTTTACACAAGTGGAATTTTACGTGTATGACCGTTTTTACCCCGCCATTTAGGCAGCCACACGCCGCTTTCGGAGGAAGCATGCTGGGTATTTTCGTGTTTCCATAACCCACCGAACTCTGACATGGATTACAGGATCTTTTCCGTGCGCACTTGGTCTTGTGCTTGCGTGTACACACGAAGGGGGATAAGTCACTAGCAGGTCTGCACACAAGTTGACCTGGGAGATCGGAAAAATCTCCACTCTTAACCCACCAGGTGGCCGCGGCCGGGATTCGAACCCTCGACCTTCCGATTACGAGGCCGACGTCTTACCACCCCGCCACAGCGCCCGTCCACATTGTTTGCTATCCTTACTGCTCTTCAGCAATTAAAGCTGTTCATGACAGTTTTTAACGACCAAAGTTTACTGTTACTCATTCAATTTGTCTGCAAAAGCACAGACGTTTTATATTTCCAATCTTCAGTGATAAACTATTTATAATGAACACTCACAATCTGTGTTAGGTCCAACCAGTGCTATCTAGGATTGCAAGACCAGGAGAAGACTACTCCTCCGTCACAGAAAACTCCGTCCTGATTCAAGACGGCAACATCACAGGCCAGCTGCCCGTCACAATTGTTAACGACTCCATCCCCGAGCTGAACGAAAAATTCACCGTCACACTCCTGCGAGTCACCGTGGATGACCCAGCGGCCGTGACCCAAGACGTGCCACGCATCGGGGCGTTGTCAACGGCAACAGTCACCATAGGAACCAACGACAATGCCAATGGAGCGTTTAAGATCTACAGCGACAGTCCCACAGCAAACGTTGAGCAGAAGACAGTGTCTTTTGAAGAGAAGGACAGACTGGCTGTGGACCTTATCGTGGAAAGAGAAGGTGAGGATCGTAATCCTGATTACTATACTACTTGGAGTTAACGATTCAGTCGAACCTCACTATAATGACCACCCTAGGGACCGATCAACAGTGGTCATTTTAGACAGGTGATCGCTATGAAAAAGGGAATTCTATAAAAAAATAAAAATTTAATTTCAAATCCTTTGGAGTGGTCGTTGTGGGCAGATGATGGCTTTCAATTGTTTCTCAGTCAATTTCAAACTTGAAACAAAATTGCATCAAAGTATAATTACTGCAAGTTTTCAAAAATAAAAATGCTCAAACATCACAGCCAGTAGAAACAGAAATGCGTCACCCCCTGTGTGTTGTAAGTGTCCCCTTGTCTATGTGATGTAATGTAATGTAATGTAAAGCCTATACATGGTTACAAAAAAAAAAATTAAAAAATTTAAAAAAACTCCCCCCCAAAAAAGAGAATAAAAAAAAATCTATAAAAAAATATGCGTCATAGGTAGAATTTTGCACAGTGGGTGTTTTAGGGATCTACATGTGGGAGCTTAAGCGGGCAGTATTGAGTATTGGGCGCTCTTGGGGGAAAAGATTTTGACAAAAAGAGAGCAAAAGGTGCTCTTTTTGGGGAGGTGACCTCTCATGGACATGGGGGGAGGGTAAGGGGGAGGGGGTGGGTGGGGATTCGCTCACATCACAGGTACCACTGTATATCAATTATTGATAAAAACCATCATTGAATGTTTCAAGATTCATTCTTCTGTATTGTCTTGCATCATGATTGACATACCTGACAACAGGTGGCAGCATAGGTGAGGTGGAAGTGACGTGGCAGGTGAACACAGACGGGCGTACAGCTACTGATGGCACAGACTACCGTGCCGATGGAGCCACATTGACCTTCAGCCCTGGACAGACACGCAGAAGTGAGTTACCTCCCTTCATTTGCTCTGTTCTTGTAAGGAGATTGGAGAAACTGTTGTCCCCGAGTACGCTAGTACTAGGGCTCAGCAGACTTTAATTGTCTGTGTGTGTGTGTGTGTGTGTGTCGACTTAACCGCTTATTGCTGGGAAACTACTGGGCGCAGCTCGTTCAAAAGTTGATACACTAACTTGATAATAGGTCCGATTGATCGTATTAAAACTTCATAATGTTACCTGGACAGAAATTAGAGAAAGAACAGAAAGAAACGTCCAGGATGCCATGCAACAAAACATCACCATGGCCGAGCTGAAGAATGCCATCAAGAAGCTCAAAAAGAAGAAGTCTCCAGGTCCAGACAACATTACGAATGAGATGTTGCAACACATAGGCAACTCGGCCCTCCAGAAACTACTGGGCATCTTCAACCTCAGCTGGAGACAGGGACAGGTACCTCAGTGCTGGAAGGAAGCCAGGATGATCCCAGTTTTAAAGAAAGGGAAAAACAAGACCAAAACCCTGAGCTACCGACCCATCAGCCTGACAAGCTGCGTATGCAAAACCATGGAGCGCATTGTCAACCAGCGCCTGCAGCTGTACCTGGAATCAGAAAGCATCATCGTCCCAGAACAAGCCGGCTTCCGACAGCACAGAAGTACGGAGGACCAGACAACACACCTTAGCCAGGTCATAGAGGATGCTTACCAGGCCCAGAAGGTCACCCTGGCCACTTTCATTGACCTGCAGAAGGCCTTCGACAAGGTCTGGAAAGATGGACTCCTTGTGAAGCTCCTACGTTCCGGCGTCAAAGGCAACATGTACCAGTGGACCAAGTCGTACCTGCACAACCGAAAGGCCAGAGTGCTGGTGGACGGTCACTGTGGCCGAAAGGTGCTACTACGCCAAGGAGTTCCACAGGGAGGAGTACTCTCCCCCACGCTATTCATACTCTTCATTAACGACCTGGTACCAGAGTTGCCCAAGGGAGTCCAAGCGGCACTGTATGCTGATGACCTTGTTCTCTGGTGCTCGGAAGAGTATGCAACCACAGCAACCTACAGGATGCAACTTGCCCTAGAAAAGGTTGCAGCGTGGGCGGAAGACTGGTGTGTGACCATCAACAGGGAGAAGACCACTGCCACTCTCTTCACACTCTCAGCCAAAGCGACACCTGGCAAACTGACCTTGGGTGACACACCCCTGAAATTTGAAGACCAGCAAACATACCTGGGGGTCACCTATGACAAGCGCATGACCTGGAAACAACACATCATGAATGCAGAGGGAAAGGCCAGGAGAAAACTAAACATCATGCGGAAGCTGGCAGGATCACACTGGGGTGCAAACGAGAAGATCTTGAAATCAGTCTACCAGGGGACTGTACGACCGCACCTTGAGTACGGATCAAGCTCTTGGGCAACCGCAGCCAAGACACACCAGCAGGCCCTAGACAAAGTACAGAACCAAGCGCTGAGAATCATCACGGGCGCAATGAAATCAACACCCATACAGAAGATGGAACAGGTGACTGGCATTCCTCCACTGAGCAAAAGGCGAGACTGCAAAACAATGGTACAAGCCACCAAGTACCAGTGCACTCATGACCATCCAATGAGTGACAGACTCAAGAAGATGTCCTCAGGCAGGCTGAAAAGATCAAGCTTCGCTCTTGAGGCAAGGGCTTTGCAGAAGAAACATCAGACAGAGATGCCAGAGCTAGTGGAGCCACCATCTTTCTCCCTTGATGCCCCACCCTGGGAAGACAGACAAGGAAACCTGGACATACAGACCAATGTCCCCTACCTCACAACAAAGGACGAGCAGAGCAATGTGACGAAAAACTCAACTCAACTCAACTCAACTCAAATTTTATTGGCTTCAATTTTCATAGAAGAATTTGTCTTGCGCTTGGGAGAAAGTAAGAGTATAACATATAAAAACAGCATTCATATCACATTTCATGTATCACACACAGTAATCACTAGTATAAGCCTACAATTATCACATTTGTACCTGTATCATACATGCAAATAGATAGTATCACATTTCCACGTATCACACACAATATATACATTACATAACATACAGCAAGCTTCCATCTCCCGCGCCCCCCCCCCCTCCCACACATACATATCCTCGCACGTGCGTCGACTCCATACAAATGACATCATCAGTCCATTAACTAAAATGCACAATGACTAGTAGTGGGTACATGATACTTAATACGTGCTCAACTAGACCTGCTAACTAAAATAATAACAGAAACAAAAACAAGGAATGGGCACAACATTTACACGTGTGTGACCTACTTACATCAGGTGCCTGTGATCTATAAATAACAATGATTGCGTTTAAAGTAAAACATGAATAATGCCGATGTTTACTAACAATGAATACATAACAACTAAGATAAGAATGTATGTGCTTTCATAATATGATTATTTTATAAAACACAGTGGACTCTTGCCATGCTTGAAGAAAGGTACCCCCAAGAAGCATGGATACGGGTGTATACTGATGGGTCAGCCACAGAGGCCGTCAAAAATGGAGGAGCGGGGGTGTATGTCCAGTACCCCAGTGGAGAGAGGCAAGCAGAGGCTATACCAACAGGCCTCCACTGTACAAACTACAGAGCTGAGGTACAGGCACTGATCCATGCAGCATATACCATCAACGACAGAGTCAACCATGACAACCAGGTGGTCTTCCTGACTGACGCTCTGTCAGTACTACAAGCAATGACCAGTAGCAAACTGCCTCAGCTGGAACACGCTCTACACAACATCAAAAGCCTGAGGACAGTACTGCAATGGATCCCCTCCCACTGTGGTGTACAAGGAAACGAAGAGGCGGACAGGATGGCAAAGCTGGGTGCAGAAGATGAGCAAGAGAACAACCCTGTGAGCCTGACAGAGATGAAGACCATCATTAAGTCTCTGCACAGGACGCCCCAGCCACAGGACAGCTACCACCTGCTATCCAGACCACAGCAGGTGGTCATCTTCCGCCTGAGAACGGGACACAACAGACTTAACCAGCATCTCCACAAGAAGCTGCATGTTGTGCCCTCCCCCATGTGTTCTTGTGGGGAAGCAGAGCAGGACACGGCCCACATCCTACGAGACTGCAGGAACCACCAGGTGCTGAGAGAGGAAGTCTGGCCAATGCCGGAGTCCCTGCACAACAAGCTGTACGGGCCAGTGGCTGCGCTGCAGAGGACCACTAATTATATCTCAAGATCTGGACTCCAAGTGTGATCGGCGATCGAAAAGAAGAAGAAGAAGATGTTACCTGGGACCTAAATGCTAAATAAACCACAAAGAAACGACTTGGCGGTGGGAGGAATTCGCGGTGCAACAGCCAGCCAGGCAGTCTGATAGAACGGTGCAAGGTCTCGGCCAACCGAGACTATGGCATACTCGTAGCAAAGCCGCCGAATGGTACCGTAAACCAAGAATAGTGACGTAATTACGTCACGGTCGAAAGTCTTTGACGTCAATGCCTCCCTGTAGTCTTTTTCTCTTGCGGTGTGTGTGTGTGTGTGTGTTCATTTTGTGCACATGTGTTAGTGTTACTGTTTGTGTGTGTGTGTGTGTGTGTGTGTGTGTGTTTGTGTGTGTGTGTGTGTGTGTGTGTGTGTGTGCGTGCGTGCATGAGTCTGTACTCGTGTCTGTGTGTGTGTGTGTGTGTGTGTGTGTGTGTGTGTGTGTGTGTGTGTGTGTGTGTGTAAGAAAGAAAGAGAGAGAGGGAGGGAGTGAGGGAGAGAGAGAGTGTGTGTGTGTGTGTGTGTGTGTGTGTGTGTGTGTGTGTGTGTGTGTGTGTGTGAATGTCTGAAGAGTACTCGGGTCCAGCGCGAGCGTTTTTTATTTAATCTGTTGCTGCCGGTAAATATTTGTATACAAAGCATTACCTGTATTGACCTGAATTGACATCTTATAACGACGGGCGCTGTGGCGGGGTGGTAAGACGTCGGCCGCGTAATCGGAAGCTCGAGGGTTCGAATCCCGGCCGCGGCCGCCTGGTGGGTTAAGAGTGGAGATTTTTCCGATCTCCCAGGTCAACTTGTGTGCAGACCTGCTAGTGACCTATCCCCCTTCGTGTGTACACGCAACCACAAGACCAAGTGCGCACGGAAAAGATCCTGTAATCCATGTCAGAGTTCGGTGGGTTATGGAAACACGAAAATACCCAGCATGCTTCCTCCGAAAGCGGCGTGTGGCTGCCTAAATGGCGGGGTAAAAACGGTCATACACGTAAAATTCCACTCGTGTAAAAACACGAGTGTACATGGGAGTTTCAGCCCACGAACGCAGAAGAAGAAGACATCTTATAATGTGCCTTTGATATATAAATGATTTATCCAGACACGCACACATTCTTTATTTGTTGTTGTTCTTCTTCTATTTCTTTGTTGTTTATTGAACGGTTTGTTGCCCGTTAAAGCAAGTTACACAGGATATCAGCTGACGTCCTACAGGCTCCTAAGGGGGGTAATCTGAGTATGGCAATAGATAGAAGCAGAAATGTAATCAAAATTATAGAAGCAAATTGTATGCCGAACATGCAGATTGAAAATTGGAACAGAAAATGTGTGGTTTGTAGAGAAGTTTCCGGGATAGACTTGCTTAGCTGTCAAATAAATGTCAATGGTGCATTCCATTTTTGTTGTTTTTGAGATCTTAATACAAACATATCGCAGTAATTACTTTTTGCATGATTTTCTTTTCCAGTTGTGACAGTTACATTAGTTTGAAGAGACGACTGGCTGTTTGAAGAGAAGAATAGACTTGCTCTGTCGTCACATATGTGACCCTCCACCACGAAATGAGTCGCATGTCACCTCGCGCGGTTCTGCGCTGGGCTTAATATAAGTCCGGGGAGTGTCTGGTAACAGTGTGTGGGTCACCTTAGTTACAGGCTTATAACTCAAACAGTTTTTGCTCTTTTCTAAAACGGTTTTCACCACTGGATAGAGCATAAAAAACTCTTCATGAAAATGTAAAAATATGAAAATCATGCAAAGGTGACATGTGACTCATTTCGTGGTGGAGGGTCACATATGTCCACGATGCATATCAGATGCTTGTTGTTTTTGAGATCTTAAAACAAAAATATCACAGCTATTACTTTGTGTGTGATTTTGTTTTCCAGTTGTGACAGTGACAATCCTGGACGACACTGTGCCGGAGGAAGATGAACAGTTCACAATATCACTGACAAACCCTGGGGGCGGGGCCACTCTGGGAAGTGACAGTCACATCACTGTCATCATTCTGGCCAATGACAACGTAGCTGGTGTTTTGGCCTTCAATACCACTTCCATCCAGGCTGCTGAAGGTTTGTGCAGTTTGCTTGCTTGTGAAAGTAGATAATAATAATAATGAACACTTATGATTGCACCCTCTCGATAGAACTCACAGCGATGTGCAAAGAGGGGGAAAGACATTGAAGCAACAGCCTGTATGACTCGTCCCACCAAAGTCAGGACTTTTATTGTACTCTAAATTATTATCATGCGCTCTCCCGCATCCGTTGCGAAGATGACCAACAGTGGTCCCTGCAACGTAACAAATCCAGATCCAGATCCAGAGCAATAGCAAAACACACACACATGCAGGCACATACACACGGAGGCACGCGCATACACACACACACACACACACACACACACACACACACACACACACACACACACACACACACACACACACACACACACACAAAATCAAAAAACAAGAATTGCAGGTTATTGGAACGTTTAATTATCGACAAAACAAAACTTATATTTACAGTACGTCAACCCAATGATCTTTTAAAGGCATACTAACGCACTCCCGTGTTTACAAAGTGTAGTTTGCCCACAATCGATGTCAAACGCACCATAAGACCATATAATGATGATACGTCACCATGCGCGGACCATAATACATGCATTACAGCTTGTATTAGCCTCTGAAAAAGTGAGGATGTCAACAAAGCCGCGGTGTTCTCTCCCTTGCATCAACGTTACATGTGTTGCCAAATCTATAAATAGGACGATCCAGATCAAAATGAAAATTCAAATATCTCAACATTTAAGGGGTCCTAGACCACAATATTTTGCAGGGAACTTAATTTAGTCTGTCTCCAGCTGTTGGTAAAGCAATTAGCGTGTATAGTCATCGAGTACATATGGCTTTAAGTAAACAGACAGACAAACACTTATAATACAAATAATGAACTTACCTCAAAATCGTAGATGAATCTTACCTACAAAATGAGTTAATGATCTTGAATTTGTATTCACTTGATTTCCTAATTTCCAGGGAGCGGTGGGTTTTAGGAGTAGATTTGTAATGTGTTTGACCACAAAACGTTACTCGTCAACTTGTTGCAGGTGACCAGTTTTCTGTGGGTGTGCTGCGCACCCAGTCTACCCGGGGTACTGTCGAGGTCAACTGGGTCATTGAGGGACTCAACGGTCTGCAGCCACAGCTTGGGTTCCAGACTTTCACTGGAAATCTCACCTTTTTACCTGTAAGTACCTGCTGTGCAGGTAGTGGAAGTCTCTTCTCTGATCTTTTTGATGTCCTGTTCTGGCATCAATTTGGCTTTTGTAATGTACAAAATGTTGTCATTTCCTGAAATTGCTGTTTCTCTCTTACCTTCCTTTCTTTCACTCTTGCTGTTCAAATGTGGACCCCCCGCGGGTTAGGGGGAGTCCCATATTGGTTGGGACGAGAAAGAATTTACCCGATGCTCCCCAGCATGTCGTAAGAGGCGACTAACGGATTCTGTTTCTCCTTTTACCCTTGTTAAGTGTTTCTTATATAGAATATAGTCAATGTTTGTAAAGATTTTAGTCAAGCAGTATGTAAGAAATGTTAAGTCCTTTGTACTGGAAACTTGCATTCTCCCAGTAAGGTCATATATTGTACTACGTTGCAAGCCCCTGGAGCAATTTTTTGATTAGTGCTTTTGTGAACAAGAAACAATTAACAAGTGGCTCTATCCCATCTCCCCCCTTTCCCCTATCCCATCTCCCCCTTTCCCCGTCGCGATATAACCTTGAATGGTTGAAAACGACGTTAAACACCAAATAAAGAAAGAAAGTTCAAATGTGGATTGCTTTCCTGACATTTTTTGTGTGTCTTTTTTTCTATGTCTCTTTTAAGTTTTGGTCTTTTACCTCTCTTGAATTTTCTGCACAAAAATTGTTCTGATTTATATACAGCTGTTTTGGGGTTTTTTTCTTTTTCTTTTT
Organism: Littorina saxatilis; assembly: GCF_037325665.1. Classification (NCBI taxonomy): domain Eukaryota; kingdom Metazoa; phylum Mollusca; class Gastropoda; order Littorinimorpha; family Littorinidae; genus Littorina; species Littorina saxatilis. Next base: position 100,643,902 of record NC_090245.1, read on the forward strand.
TTGTCAAATGCTGTAAACATGTACAGTTTTTACATTTAGTCAAGTATTGATTATTCCTTATATTGAAAATTCTATTTTTTAGCTTGATTGTTTATTTTTTATTTTTTTTGTTTGTCTTTTTCTTTCTTTCTTATAATGGAATTGTCTGATGTTGACAGGGGGAGAGTGAAAAGACCATCGCTCTAACAGTTCTGAGTGACAACACACCTGAGATTAACGAGGAGTATCAGCTGAAACTGTCAGGTGTCACCACAGAAGGTAATAAACACAACCGTATTCTATCAGTTAATCAAGTTTTATATTTTTGCCTATTTTACCTCTCTTTTTAAAGATGCTGAGTTTTTTGGTTTGGAAAAAATTACATATTGTTTGCATTTTACCAGTGTTCTACTGATGAATATAAAGAAATGATGCTGCTGATGCTGCTGCTGCTGATGATGATGATGATGATGATGATGATGTTGATGTTGATGATGATGACCACCACGACAACAAATATAAAACTAAGCTGATGATGACAATGATGATGACAACATCAACTACAACAATGATGTTGATAACAATGATAATGACAAAGATGCTGATGATGATGACAAAGATAACGATGACAACACTAAATGATGACAATGCTAATGATAATGATGACAATGCTAATGATAATGATGACATTGATGATGATAATGATGATGACAATGATATTGATGACAACGACAACTACAACAAAGATGCTGATAACATCTCTGTGTGACCAGGTGTGGGTACAACAGGGGCGGCCATCATCAGTGCTCAGCTTGGTGTGGCCACCATCACCATCCAGGGAAGCAACGACCCGCACGGCATTGTTCAGTTTGCCTCCACCTCATTGACTGTCATGGCTGCCGAGGATGCTGGGAACGTTTCCCTGCAGGTCGATCGCAAATTTGGTGCCATCGGTAAGTCCATTAGAAATTTGGATTTATACAGTAAGTTGTTTTGCTGGTTTGTTTGATTTTATTGGGGGGTGGGGGGGGGTGGGGGTTGTGGGTGTGGGTGTTAATGTTGTCCTCAGTTTAATAAACTGGCTTTGAAGAATAAATGCTTGAGATGTATTTTCATTTTATTTTATTGCGTTTTGTTGCTGTGCCAATTGAAGTAGTTTATGTGAATACTTCAGACTAGCTCACAATTAAGGACATATTGATAACTATACCTTCTTTGATTTTGTTCCATGAAGACTTTGAAGTCCAAACAGACATGTAAAAAAAACCAAAAAAACCTCTGTAAATCTACTCCCGCCTTTTTAAGATCTGATTTTCTCAGATGTTTTTCATGTCTTAAAAGTGTAGTTGAAAACAAGTGGGGTTTTTTTTAACTCAGGTACAGTGGCCGTACAGTACCAAGTCATCCAAGGCACCAACTCTACACTGAATGCTGACCTCACCCTCGCCACTCCCGGTCAAGACTTCAGAGGCGTCATCAACAGCGTCGTCAACATCCCCAGCGGCGGCACATCCGCAACCATCTCTGTCGAGATCATTAACGACCTTCTGCCAGAGATTGACGAGGTGTTTCTGGTCAAGTTGTTGTCGGTGTCTTTGGTGGGATCTGTGGATGAGGCGTCACCACCGCGGTTGGCCGCCAGCGGCACGACAGCGGAGGTGAAGATCGGGGCGAATGACGGTGCTCAGGGCGTGATTGTCTTTGCTGCCGACTCCAGAACGTAAGGATGCTCATTTTGGTGATAGGAAGGTGTGGTAGAGAGAGAGAACTCAGAACTTTATTACAAAAGGATAAAGGTTTTGGGCTCAGCCTAATCCTCCTACCTGTCCTTTGAACATGTACAAAGAATAATTGTAAGACAGACAGACAGACAGATGACAGAGAGAGAGAGTGTGTGTTTGTGAGAATGATATCTTTAGAAACAGGTGAAACGTTTTTTTTATGTGCATCCATGCATATATATTTTATTCTGGTGTTTTTCTTTATTATCTTTTTATTCCCACTTTTTTGTGAGCATGGCTGTGCCGAATTTCAGCCAGGTCTTGGTGAAGCATTCCGTGCATAAGTATATCAGTTACCAAAAACCAAATTTTGTGTACATGCGTTCAGATATTTTTCCTGATTGTTTGACAGTGTGTCAGTGGATGAAGTGTCCCCCAGCATAGCCCTCAAAGTTCAACGTACGAGTGGAACCTTCGGACAGGTCTCTGTCATGTACTTCTCACGGAGCGTCACAGAAAACACAAGTGCAGGGACAGACTACACCCTAGCTCCAGGGGTAAGTTTCTTCTTCTTCTTCTTCTTCCTCTTCTTCTTCTTCTTCTTCTTCTTCTTCAGTGTTCACAGGCTGAAGCTCGTTTACAGGCCTGAAATGAGTTTCAGCCCCTCATCTCAGCTCTGTATGGCACAGAATGTGCATGCGTTTCCTAGACTATATGGGTTGACCTCCTCAATCCAACGGTTTTCATCTGGTTTGGCGAATGGGTATCTATGAGGACTAAATAAAATAACATGGTGACAAACAAAAGTCTTTAAAAAATACGTATGGTTGCCTAAATGTTTTTTTCTACAAGTGGATTTTTCTGTGTGTATGACCATTTTTACCCCGCCATTAGGCAGCCATACGCCAATTCTGGGAGTTGCATGCTTGATATAATTTCATGTTTCTATAACCCACCGAACTCTGGCAATGATTAAAGAATCTTTTCCGTGCGCTCTTAATTGGTATTGCGCTTGCGTGTACTCACCAAGGGGGATCGATAAGGCAATAGCTAGTCTGCAAATAAGTTGACCTGGGAGATTCGGAAAAATCTGCACCCTTAACCTGTAAGGCGCGACCAGGATTTGAACACTCAGCCTGCCACATAGGCGGCAAACGTCTTATCCACTAGGCCATTGCGCCTGTCATTTCTGTTTCAATGTCTTGTAAGCTTTTGTCTCCCTTTCTATCGCTCTTCAGTATCTTAATTACCCTTTTTTTATGACATTGATGTAAACTGCATGTAAGTTTGTTTTGGTTTTGGTGTTAATTTTTGTCTGAAGTAGTGAGTAAATTAAAGGGAGGATTTCAATGCTGAATTTCTTTGAAGGTTACTGCGAAAACATGGACCCTACCTCTCTTAGGCCAAAAAAAAAAAATTGTCTGTTTAGGGTAACATGACCAAAAAAAGTAGGGTCGGTAGGTAGGTAGGTTTTTTTTTTTTTTTTTTTTGTGTGTGTGTGTGTGTGTGTAAATGCTATGTTGGCTGAACATTCACTTCTTATATTTGATGAATACATGTTTCAAAACTAACGTATACATAAAACAGAGAGAAAGGGAGAGAAAGAAACGCCAAATGTCTCTTTTTAGCATTTTTACCTCTTTTTTTTTTTTTTTTTTTTGAAATCAAAAAAAAGTTTTTGGGTCGGCGCCAAATCGATAGGGTCGGTCGGGTTACCCTAAACAGACAATTTTTTTTTTTTGGCCTTAATGAAAAGAACAAACTTTTTGTTCTCTTACAAGACAATTTAACATACCACAAAAGAAAAAGATTTGTTGTTTTACATTGAACGACAAAGATGTTACTGTTTATTTTGCAAGTCTGTTGCAATTAAGGGAGTGCACTCATGTTAGAGATGTGATTGCAGTAGCAGAGTTAGCTACACTGCATCACATGGTCTTTCGGTTTTTCAGAAAATTTGGTTTTGATGTATTTATTGATTTTTGTGGTTGCATTTTTAAGGAAAGACAGCAATATGTAAGCTTTTCGTAATTGTGAGAAATCTTTTCTTCAATATGGGTGGAGAGTATTATTTGTACACAGAATGTCTAAGCGACAGCATGGTTACTTCATATAACTTGTCAGTATGTTGAAAATTAGGAAGGGAGCGGTAAAAACAGAAATTAGAACAGTGGTTGGACGTGAATTGTAAGGGGAGAATCGTAAAAAAAAATTTTTACCCAAAAATGTAAACGTGACTTCGTGTTCAAAATAGGAAGAAAATGTAGGTCAACCTGATTGTAACTTCAAACCCTCATCACTTTTTGTCTTTGTTAAATATTAATCATATATGGAGAGTCTTTCTGTGTAAACAATGTTTCACACCCAGGAAATGTCAGATGTCTTTGTGAGTTTGGGGTTCAGGAGTCTAACGTTTGAACCATACTTTTCGGGGAAGATCTTGACCCCCTCACGGGGGTCGACTCGCGCTTCCCCAGCTGCGGGAAATGGATCCTCAGTCTGCCTAGCATGCTAGGCAGACTGACCTGCTCATAATTATATCCTGCCCATTGCACTCCGGGCAGGATAAAATATTCCTGGATTAAATTTTTAGTGACTCACTTTTATATAAATGTGGGTCCATTTATTGGAAATTTGGTAAAAATTATCTTGCTCTGTGTTTGTGGGTGTTTGTATAATGCTTGTGTGTGTGTGTGTATGTGTGTGTGTGTGTGTATGCATGCATGTGTGTGTGTACGTGTGCGTGCATGTGTGTTTGTGTGTGTGCATGCAGTGTGTGTGTGTGTGCTTGCAGTGTGTGTGTGTGTGCTTGCAGTGTGTGTGTGTGTACTGAGTAGAGGTGGATGGAGGGAGATGTGTTGGAGATAAGGGACTGCCCAGATGATGTGCGCGCCTGCTTGTGTATTTTTGTACCCTTTTCATCCTTATGCTAATATCCTTAGGGATAACGTGCAGTACTAGTATTGTGCTGCCCAGTTTCCTCCTTTCGTCTGTGGGAGTGGGTTTGTTTTCATGCTTTCCAAGCCGGGAGAATTTCACTGTGATCGCTGGACCTTTAATGTGCGTGGCTGTGTGCACACAAGTGTGTTAGAGACTGACACAGAGTCAGCAAGAAAACTGGTGTTGAGAATCACTAGCATCATTTTGATTTTTAAGCTGAATGTGCTTACCAGCTGAACTGCATCCAATTGTGTCTCGTGTGGACGTCACAGTCACAGTTTTTTCAGCCATCCATTAAACACTGTGAAATCTTCCAGACAGGTTTTGTTTTTTTTTAATTTAGCTGATTGACCCCAGCTCTATGTTGACCTCCTTGTGTAATATTGAATAATAATAATAATAATAATAAATAACTTTTCTATAGCGCGAGTCCCATCAATTGGCTCCAGGAATGTTGCTGTGCTATTTTTTCTTCTTTTTTGTGTGCATTTAACTCCAGTTCTTTGTTGAGCACTTTCTGAAATGTTTGATTTTCCTGAGCCACTCGTCTCCATGTTTTGTCACGTTAAGCTTGTTGAATGATCTCATCTTGTACAAAAGCATTCAACAACCTACTTTTTAGTGTGTACATTGGAAGCTTGAGTACACTTGAAAGCCAAAGTAAAACAGACTGAGGAAACATTAGACTTAGAATGACACCGTTTTGGCCTGCATCTTGTGAGACGGGTTGAATAAAATGGGTGAGAGTAAAACAATAACCTGCATACTTGAATATAAGACCACTGTACAGTGAAAACACACACACCCCTCCCCCCCTCCCCCTTAAACTAAACATTTCTGTGGAAAGCTGTCTTAATGAGAGTTCATTTACAGAGGTTGTGAACTGAAAATCTGAGAAAACACGGTCTTAAAAGGGAGGGAGTCTTAAATTGGGTGAGGAGGGGGTGTCCCACTGTATTTCAGGTTGGTTGTTTTTTCATGAGGCTTTTTTGTTCTGCTGGAGGAAGACATATATAATGTTTACAGGAAAACTAGAATGGCTGTGTGTGTGTGTGTGTGTATGAGGAAAAGGCAGACAGACCTATAGTGACAGAGAACTAGTGCAGCAAGTGAATTCTGTTGCTTAAACAGCACTGCATTTTGCTTTTCTACCTACATGTTAGGGACATTTGAGTGTAAATTTCTTCACAAACCAGACAGAAATGCATGTACAATACAGTGGAACCCCCCTTTCAAGACCCCCCAATTTAAGACTTAATCTTCCCTTTTAAGCCTAGGTTTTCTCAGACTTTCTGTTCATAACCTCTGTACATTTGTCTTTCGGATGAGACGAAAAACCGAGGTCCCTTCGTGTACACTACATTGGGGTGTGCACGTTAAAGATCCCACGATTGACAAAAGGGTCTTTCCTGGCAAAATTGTATAGGCATAGATAAAAAATGTCCACCAAAATACCCGTGTGTCTTGGAATAATAGGCCGTGAAAAGTAGGATATGCGCCGAAATGGCTGCGATCTGCTGGTCGATGTGAATGCGTGATGTATTGTGTAAAAAATTCCATCTCACACGGCATAAATAGATCCCTGCGCCTTGAGTCCGAGTCTGGAGATACGCGCGCGATATAAGACTTCATATAACATAACATTTACTCCCCTTTTAAGACTCTTTTTTAAGACTTCAGATTTTTGGAGGTCTTAAAAGGGAGGCTCCACTGCAGTATGTTTGATGAAAAGACACCCTTTGGACCAGCCGAAAGTGGAATTGCAGGTGGTTTGTAATGACAGGTATATTTTACTCAAGATAATAGAAAAATGGACGAAGTAATGTGTACTTTGTTGTTGAGTGACCTCTCATCGGAGGGGACTCACGTGGCAGGTACCACTGTCCATGTATACAGTCAGTCAGTTTGCACAGGGCTGGAGCTCCAGTGTTTGGGCACACAGTGGTATTGAGTTGATGCGGCATCTATTTTTGTCACTCCATGGGATTCATGAGGCAAGGAAAGGAGCCGGTGTGTGGTATTTACCAAGTAGGTGGATTGGCTTGAACTATTGCCTGAAACGTGACTTATTTCCTTTTTTATATTTAGTCAAGTTTTGACTAAATATTTTAACATCGAGGGGGAATCGAAACGAGGGTCGTGGTGTATGTGCGTGTGTGCGTGCGTGTGTGCGTGTGTGTGTGTGTGTGTGTAGAGCGATTCAGACTAAACTACTGGACCGATCTTTATGAAATTTGACATGAGAGTTCCTGGGTATGAAATCCCCGAACGTTTTTTTCATTTTTTTGATAAATGTCTTTGATGACGTCATATCCGGCTTTTCGTGAAAGTTGAGGCGGCACTGTCACGCCCTCATTTTTCAACCAAATTGGTTGAAATTTTGGTCAAGTAATCTTCGACGAAGCCCGGACTTCGGTATTGCATTTCAGCTTGGTGGCTTAAAAATTAATTAATGACTTTGGTCATTAAAAATCTGAAAATTGTAAAAAAAAAATAAAAATTTATAAAACGATCCAAATTTACGTTTATCTTATTTTCCATCATTTGCTGATTCCAAAAACATATAAATATGTTATATTCGGATTAAAAACAAGCTCTGAAAATTAAATATATAAAAATTATTATCAAAATTAAATTGTCCAAATCAATTTAAAAACACTTTCATCTTGTTTGTTTGTTTGTTTGTTTATTTGTTGCTTAACGTCCAGCCGACTACGCAGAGCCATATCAGGACGAGGAAGGGGGGGATGAAGGGGGCCACTTGTCAAGCGATTCCTGTTTACAAATGCACTAACCCATTACTTGTGTCCCAGCAGGCTTTAGTAAAACTAAATTAATACCTACTGGAAGATTACCAGTTTCCAGTATGTTAAAATAGGCTTAACCTATCTACTGCTGGACTTACATCAGAACACTAACAGATTAAACTATACATGAATCGCGAGACAAGCGGCAAGAGAAGAGATTTTTGGAAAAAATACAGGTGAATGAGCAAGAAGGCAGAAAAAAGAAAAGAATTCATGAAGAAAAAGAGCATGACAGGAAAGAGGAACCAAAAATCTACCTAACAGCAAACTAGAAAGCTCCTGCGGTTCCAAAAACAGGAGGGGCCTTTAATTTCATAACCGCAGTGCCCCACTGCGGGAACTTTCATCTTATTCCTTGTCGGTTCCTGATTCCAAAAACATATAGATATGATATGTTTGGATTAAAAACACGCTCAGAAAGTTAAAACAAAGAGAGGCACAGAAAAGCGTGCTATCCTTCTTAGCGCAACTACTACCCCGCTCTTCTTGCCATGAGCGGTGGACTGACGATGCTACGAGTATACAGTCTTGCTGAAAAATGGCATTGCGTTCAGTTTACTTCTGTGAGTTCGACAGCTACTTGACTAAATATTGTATTTTCGCCTTACGCGACTTGTCTTTCCCTTTATATTTCAGGATCTTTAAAGTGCATGCTTGGTCTTCTGCCTTCTTTTTTTGTAGCACAGCATCCACATTGCTGAAGTCAGGGAGATTATCTTAGAACATAAATTAGGTTGAATTATAAAATCTCAAAATGTAATTATAGAACTCTGTGCAAGAAAAGTCTGTTTGAACTGATCGGATGGTGTACAGCAGCTCACCTATGTAGATGTTTGGTCTAATTTGGTGGTGTACAGAAGCTTGTACATCCCAAGCTCAGGGTTTACCCATGCCAGGCGGAGTAGCCTGTGTGCTTCTAAAAATAGCATTGGGACTTCTCCTTTCTTTAAATAGATCTGATTGAGTATCCGTTTTTACCTGTGTAGTAACGAAGATACATCTATTTTCTGCAGCATAATACATGATTTTAGGTTAAATGAAATAATCAAAAACATATGTCAATAAATGTATGCTTATTGGCTCACGAAGTGTAGCCTATGCGATCGTAACTTTGTCTGTCTGTGCGTTTGTGCGTGCGTGTGTGTGTGTGTGTTTGTGCGTGTGTATGTCTGTGGTAGAAACTTTAACATTTCCGAGTCTATGTGTGAGTGGTTATCCAAGACTATGGATAAAGCTCGCATAAGATTACGTCACGGTCAAAAGTGTTTGACGTCAATTAATGCATCATGACGGCATGCCTCCCTGTAGTCTTTCTCTCTCGCGTGGTGTGTGTGTGGTCTCGGTCATTGTTATTTTGAGCGGGCCGAGACTATTTGGCAGTCGTGTGCCTGTAAGTAGGCTACATGCAGACAGACAGATCTAGATCTAGTGTCTCTCTTTCTTGCACAGTGTCACCTAAGCTTACTGTGTGTGTGGGTGTGTATGTGTGACGGAGTGATTGAGTTTGTGTTACTGTTTGTCTATTTCTTACGTGAGCCTTGAAGGCTTCGCCTCTTGTTGATATTAAAAATGGATATTTTTTGGCTGTGGATTTTGCTTTAAATTTAATTTTGTTGACATGAATTGGGGTACTCCAGGGAATTGTCAGATCACTGTTGGTCCACTGTTGGTGCTTTCCAAACGTAGAACTTGTACAAAATATGAGCAAGGGAGGGAACTTGTGAAGGGATCGGTGTGACCTCTTCTTTCCCCTTATTATTCAACTTTCACTTTATTTAATCAACAGGAAAATGAGAAATATAGATGTTTTGAGAAATATGGATGTTGTATTTGAATATGTTGTAAATTTTGATGGTGATGGTAAATGTATTTTTTTAATTTTTATGTGAGAAAAAATTCCTGACTGTTTTGATGTGACAGCTACTTTCTATTGTAATTGAAGGTATTGCCATACTTCGAAGTACAATGACATTATATAATCTGCAGGAAAAAAGTGTTAACGGTCATTATCAAACGTTTTCACTCCTGTGAAATAGCAGATTACAGCTTGTGCAAAGCAAAGTTTTTGATCCCTGACAGGAGTCGAACCTGCCTCTTCAATCCCGAAGGATTAACGTTTACCACTAAACCAAAGGGATTGTAGATTTTTTTTTGCACAAGCTCATCTTTTGTAATGGGAGCACAACAAATACATGTAAAGCAAACACCATTTGTTAGCATCACAATGAAAGCATCAAGCAACAACAACAAAACACTGTACTTCAAGAAATGGCACTTGGCATCATAAAAAACATAATATGTAGAGGTTACACGCCGAGTCTCAGTGATTATTAAAAATAATGGTCGAAGTTAGCGGGTCATGAAAAATGCGAGCTTTAGCGAGCTTTTTCATGACCGCGAACTGAGACCATTATTTTTTATAATCACTGAGACGAGGTGTGTAACCTCTTTATTCCTCCTTTCTTCAGTTATTCAAAGAAAAGAGGAGGTTTTTTGCGAAAGTTTGATCGAATCCTATTCACTCAACCAGTCAACCTGCGCAGGCGATCGATTAATGCGCGGTTGTATAGTTCCGTGCAAATCATTCCATTCTGTTAACACTTCTTGTCAGTTTTCCTATTTTGGACTAAAATCAAGTACACAGATATGCTGTTATTCTGCTGTGGCGGCAAAGGCAGATATTGTGTGTTCTATATATGTTTTGGTATCGCTTAGGATAATGTTCTTTCGTCAAATGGGACTAGCAGACGAACTTTTGCACCCGTGTTCCAACGTTAAAAACTGTATGAAGTTCAGTTTTCTGGGGAAAATAGTGTATGAAACCGCTTTATGTTGTTTAAATTGATGAGATGTGTGCATTTGGTTGCGTGTGATCTGTTTATTAAATGAAATATTGTTGAAAACTGACCGTCGGATTGCAGTCTGTTGTCGAAGAAACCGAGTGAAAAGAACGGAACTACTCTTGTCGCTAGACAAAGTATGAGTTACTTGCCTTGCGGGAAATTGCTTGTGATGAACGTTTGAGCACGGCAAATCTAGATTCAGAAAACAACCGAACTCATGGATTTTATATGAAGATTCATGTGTTCAGGCCTGTAGTTGTTAATTTAAATGCGGTATGTTTGTATTGTTTGCTCCAGAGATGTATACTTCGTACGTTAGAGCGTTCGGAACTTTTCAGTCACAAAAAGTAGTACCGAAACAGAACAACTTCTCAACCCATTGCACTATCGAGGATTCAGGCTGTTGCTGGGTCGTTATTTGTTTGGTTGCTGGGTCATTATCGAAAAATAACTACCCCTACAAGTTTACAGAGGTAAAGAAGCAGAGGGGGGAATAAGCCACTTTAGAAAGCCAAAGGAAAAAGGCTAATGATGTTTATTATCATTATGCACTCAGCCTCACACACGGTTAAAGCACTACGTTAGCAGCTGAAGCAAACAGCAATGTAATGATTTTACAAAGGAAGGCATTAAAGCAAAGCACTATGGTAGCACCATTTAAAAGAATAAGCCAAGAGAAATTACAATGATGTTACACTGTTGGTATGTATCCTAAAGAGGGGGATTCAAAGCACACGGAACATGTAAAGCACAATACCAGCACATTTCTAAAAAAGCAATGCAAAATACTGTTGGTTCCTTTTGAAGTAGAGCACTTCATTATTTTAAGAACTGAACATCACACAGAAACAGAAAGTTAAAAATAAAAAGGAAAAATCTGCTTGTTTGTTTCAAAGGAGAGCACTGCACACCGAACATTAATTGCACACAGAACATTAATTGCACACAGAACATTAATTGAACACAGAACATTAATTGAACACAGAACATTAATTGCACACAGAACATTAATTGCACACAGAACATTAATTGAACACAGAACATTAATTGCACACAGAACATTAATTGCACACAGAACATTAATTGAACACAGAACATTAATTGCACACAGAACATTAATTGCACACAGAACATTAATTGCACACAGAACATTAATTGCACACAGAACATTAATTGAACTTGAAGCACCATATTGGCCGATTTAAAAATGCAATGATAATACTATTGGTATGTTTCAAAGGAAGGCACTTCACACCACATAGAACATTTAAAGCACCATATTAATATATACTGAGAGGCATACTGTCGTGTTTTTCCTTTCGTCACTCTCAGTCGCAAAGGAGACACAACGATTTGTGTAGGTTCTGTAGATTTATTAACAGCTGGAACAACGGTGACAATATCTCTCAGCACAGTGTAAGAAAGAACAAGTGCAAGACTGGTAAAGAACAACAATACGTGTGCGCAGCCCTACTTATATAGTTAATGGACATACGAGAATATTCGGGAAACATCGACACTAATCTGGTTAGATCTACACAGTTCCATCTGTTCGATGAGCGTCTACGCTTACGTCATGAGTGACTGCGCACTAGATCAAAGTAAGTTCCATAATGTTCTATATCCTTCCATTCGATTCCAGTGGTATCTAGCGATCTCCACAACACCTCCCCACCTAAACTGATGCTACTCCTCAAGCATCAACAGCAAAGTCTCTCTGTGGGTTTGCGTGTTCTCTTTGACCGTCTTGGATTGTCTGGTCCATACTCTGGAACGGATGGAGTACCTTTGGGTTTGGTCTGTCTCCGAGTTTGTGGCACAGTTTCCAAGATCTCCATGGGGTGATCTGTTACAAGTTCAGAAACAGTGTCCACTTCCTCACCAGGTTCATTGTCTTCCTCAGTGGTGTAGCGTGGCTGTAGCTGTTCCCAGTGTCGTCTCCATACTGGACCATGAGGAATGACCATGACGTTGAAGCAGCGAGTACCCAGAGACTTCTTGATGACTGCTGGTACCCATCGGGGTTGTTTGTCTCGGCGAGGCCCATGGTACAGAGCATACACAGGATCTCCGGCCTTGTACTGTCTGGTTACCTTGACGACAGCTTTCAAGTCTGGAGTCATCTGAGACTTGGATGCCTCCTTGGATTGCTTGCCCTGAGCGATGTGGGCTGGCGAGGGCAGCAGAGTGTCGATCCTTGTCCGTAACTGCCTGGAATTCAAGAGTTCACTCGGAGAGAAACCACAGGATGTCGGCGTTCTCCGGTACTGCATCAAGAACTCTTGAAGAGCACGCTTCGGTGGCAAAGAAGATTTTCTCAGTGCTTGTTTGAATGTCTGCACCAAACGTTCGGCGGCTCCATTGGTAGCAGGATGATATGGTGCCCCTGTCAGGTGCGTGATCCCCCGTTCCTTGCACCAGCTCTGAAATTCTTCAGAAGTGAAGGTCGGCGCGTTGTCAGTGACAAGTGTGTGAGGCAATCCAAAATGAGCAAAATCTTCTTCCAGCAGGTCTAGAGTGGCTCTAGAGGACGTGGATGACGTAGGATGAATGCATGGATACTTGGAGTAAGCATCCGTGATCACCAGCCAGTCTCTACCCATGAAGTTGATTGCATGGTCCAGGTGTAAGCGGCTCCACGGCTTTTCTGGTAGCATCCATGGGTGAACTGGAGGCTTGGATGGCTTGTTCTGATGTTCACCGCACGAGTCACATCGTCGAGTAGCCATCTCAATAGCAGCATCGATACCGGGCCAGTAAACAGCAGTTCTTGCCAACTGTTTCATGCGTTCCATGCCGAAGTGTCCGAGATGCAGCAGATCAAGGATCTTGGACTGCAGGCTCTGTGGAATCACCACTCTCGATCCATGGACGAGGCATCCGTGGCAGATACTGAGAGAGTCCGACAACTTCCGGAACTTGTTGACATCTTCATTGATCTCAGCGTTCTTTGGTGGCCAGCCTTCACGGACGTAGCGCATCACAGTAGATATCACTGGATCTTTTCCTGACTCTTGACGGAGGATGTTGGCATCCACAGGCTGGACTTGAAGACTGAGAACCTTGATGGCACACACCATGTCCATGTCTTCACCACTTTCCTCCCTGTCGAAGTCGATGTCATGTCCGTATGGCAAGCGACTAAGGGCATCTGCATTGCCATGATCCGCTGTTTTCCGGTACTCGATGGTGTAGTTAAACTGGTTCAGCCACAGGGCCCACCGAGCTAGTCTGTTAGCTGCGAGCAGTGGGGTCCCTTTCTTCGGTCCGAAAAGTGATGTCAGCGGCTTATGATCTGTCACCAGTATGAACTGACGTCCGTAGAGATACTGGTAGAATTTCCGCAAGCCAAAGATGATGGCCAGGGCTTCCTTGTGGATTTGGCTGTAGTTCCTTTCTGCAGCCGTGAGAGTCTTGGACACGTTGGCGATTGGGCGCTCGCTTCCATCTGGATAGCGATGAAATAGGACTGCTCCAATTCCAACGTTGGACGCGTCACAAGCTAGTCCCAAAGTCTTGTTTGGATCGAAGTGTACCAGAACTTGATCCGAGGAAAGCACATTTTTCAACTGTTCAAATGCTGCCTGTTCCTCATCTCCCCACTTCCAGGGGTTCGCCTTCTTCGTCAGGCGGTAGAGCGGCTCTGCCATGCTGGCCAGGTTAGGGATGAACTTCCCGTAAAACTGAACTGAGCCCAAGAAAGACTTCAAGCTTGAGACGTCCGTAGGGGCTGGCATTTTCAAAACTGCCTCGACCTTCGATCCTTTGGAGATCCCTTCGGCCGATAAGGTATGTCCAAGGTATTCCACACTGGCTTGTGCGAACTCGCACTTTTCACGACGACATCTGAGTCCTTTGTCGTTCAGACGAGTGAGCAAACGTTCCAGGTTGCTCAGGTGGTCGTTGGCGTCCTTCCCGCTGACGAGTATATCATCTTGGAAGACGGCAACACCAGGTAGATCACAGGTCAGGTTTTCCATGATCTCTTGAAAGTAACCAGGTGCTGACTTTATCCCGAAAGGAAGTCGTTGCTGCAGGAGTACCCCACGGTGAGTGCTGAGGGCTAGCCTGCGTTGACTCTCTGGTGCCAGCTTGATCTGGTTGTAGGCATCAGCAAGATCGATCTTGGTGTATCCGAATCCACCTCCTAGCTTCTGCATCAGTTCCTCTGGGAGTGGCATTGGATGACGGTGATCTTCAAGCTGATCATTGATGCCCACTGAGTAGTCACCACAGATCCGTAGCTTGGGCTTCAGGGTGCCCGAGGTTTGTGCCTTACGAATTGGTACCACTGGCGTTCCATATTCGTTGAACTGGACTGGCTTCCAGACTCCTTTGGCGATGCCTTCTTCGTAGCCTTTGGCGAGGTCATCACGAAGAGCGAAAGGTACCGGACGTGCCTTGTGAAAAACCGGCTTCGCATCAGACTTGAACTTCACGTCCAGTTCGAAGTCCTTGAGACATCCCAATTCTTGTTTGAAGAGATTTGGGAATTTATCAGACAGTCTGTGACAATCTCGTTGCAGGGCAGCATAAGGCGCGTTGGAGGTCGCTGGATGCGTAGGTTTTGCACCCTCACTCTTAGCGTGACTCTCTATGCTCCTCAGTCCTAGAGCATTGTCCACAGAAATTCCCAGAGTCTGGATTGCGTTGCGTCCTAGCAGATTCAGATGAGGGATCTTGGTGACGATGTACGGAATTGAGCTTTGCTTACCAGTCACTGGATCCTTGGTTTGGCCCATGAAAGTTCCCAGCACGGGCAGGTCGTGCTTGCTGGCAGACTCGTAACGATGTGTGACGTCATCCAGCTTCGGTTTTCCTAGTTGTCTCCAGACCGGAAGAGAAACAAAATTTCCTGTAGTTGCGGTGTCCAGTTCCATGGTGAACTGTCGGTCCTGGATTGTTATGGGTACATCCAACCTAGGAGTATCTTGGGGAACTTTACCGAGGATCGCGTTGACAAGCTCTGCTTTCGTGACTCTCTTCACGGAAGCCTGGGAATGTCGTTCCCGATTCTGATGTTGCTTTTTTCTACAGACAGCTTCCAAATGTCCTGTGACGTCACAGTATCGGCATTTGGCGTCTTTGTAGGGGCAGTCTGTTGCTTTGTGGGCCTTTCCACATCGGTAGCACTTCCTGTCTGTGGAATTAGACTGCTTGTGGTTCTTTCGTGGACCCGTAGTCTTGTTCTGGTGGACCTTGTTGACTGGCATGGTCTTGGAACCGTAGACAGTTTCCTTGGCAACCTTCGCTGCGTCTTCAGTCTCAATCGCGACTTGGACAGCACGTGCGAAATCCAGCTCTGTGTCCTTGATCTTGAATAGAGCCTTTAAGACAGCCTCATTGTTGACAGAACATATGAATCTCTGTCTCAGAGCTTCGTCTTGTGGGTTTTTGATCGAAGGAAAGTCACAGGTAGCGGCGTCTTGGCGTATGCGCGCTGCTAACTCCTGGAGAGTTTCGCCTGGCTTCCGTTTCATGTCACTCCAGAACTTGAAACGTTCTCGCACTATGAAGAGTTTCGGGTCGAACTGTTCTTTCATGAATTTGACAATCTCGTCCATTGTCAAACTGTTGATGTCCTTGGGCGGATTTTGCTGAGTAGCCAGATTTGCCAGTTGTTTGTAGACCGTAGCAGTCTGATTCGTCAAGAAAACTTGAGCCTTGCGCTGCTCCGGCACGGAGTTGGCGACCACAAACGTGCAAAATCTTGACCAGTAGTCAGGCCACAGTTCCGATGTTGCATCAAACGCAACAAAAGATGGGATTGCAGCTGCCTGTGTAGTAATGGGAAAACGTAGATTCGAAGCACTCGGATCGTCGTAGCTTTCCTCCCTGGCAGAAGCTGCGGCACCACTGAACACTTTCATCATCAACTCCATCTGGTGCATGTGTTGCTCCATATCTTCCTTGTGCTGGCGTTGCTGTTGCTCCAACTGCTCCCTTAGAAGCGTTATCAGCTGCTCTGTTTCCGTCATTTTGTAGTAATAAGTCACTCCGAATAGACAAGGGAAGTAACTGTCGGCGACGCCAGTTGTCGTGTTTTTCCTTTCGTCACTCTCAGTCGCAAAGGAGACACAACGATTTGTGTAGGTTCTGTAGATTTATTAACAGCTGGAACAACGGTGACAATATCTCTCAGCACAGTGTAAGAAAGAACAAGTGCAAGACTGGTAAAGAACAACAATAAGTGTGGGCAGCCCTACTTATATAGTTAATGGACATACGAGAATATTCGGGAAACATCGACACTAATCTGGTTAGATCTACACAGTTCCATCTGTTCGATGAGCGTCTACGCTTACGTCATGAGTGACTGCGCACTAGATCAAAGTAAGTTCCATAATGTTCTATATCCTTCCATTCGATTCCAGTGGTATCTAGCGATCTCCACAACACATACATTCCGCAAACTGAACTTTAAACAAGAGGCGAAGCCTTCAAGGCTCACGTAAGAAATCGACAAACAGTAACACAAACTCAATCACTCCGTCACACATACACACACACACACACACACACACACAGTAAGCATAGGTGAAACTGTGCAAGAAAGCGAGACCCTGGATCTGCCAACTAGTCTCGGCCCGCTCACAATAACAATGACCGAGACTTTCAGTAATTCCTTTGCGTGACGTCTAACCCTCTTACGTCATAATGTGACGTCTTCAAATAGTTTCTATCACACACGTCAAACACTTTTGACCGAGACGTAATCTTCTTATGCGAGCTTTATCCATAGACTCGGAAATGTTAAAGTTTCTATCACACACACACACACACACGCACGCACGCACGCACAGACAGACAAAGTTTATCATCGCATAGGCTACACTTACGTGAGCCAAAAATCACAAAAAATCAACTCAGTGGTGAATGTTTTCAATGTTTGAATATTTTATTTATTGGCCATTTTAGTGTTTATAAACCTTCGCTTTATTGATTTTGAATAGAACATCATGAAATGACAATTTTTCAAAAAAAGTGACTGAGTCCAAGCGCAATGATTTCGGAAAACGTTCAGTGTTCATCACGTTCAATGCTTTGGCCAGCTCTAAGCATCCCAATCGCTTGCTGTCTCTCTCCTTCATCAAGTCGTGGCATGATTGCGATATCTGATACAGCCAAACAGCCAGTTGCATTTTATAGGGCCATACACTATCTTTTTTTACGTTATTGTCTCCCGTTCAGCCCATTGTCTTTATTAGCACGGTGAGCTGTGGCTGGATCAGCAATACTGCAAAGCGCACGCTGACAGCGTGAAACATTTGCTCCGACACTCAAGATGTCAACTACAAATTACAGGTTCAATCTGATTTTCGTTTGAGAGCAAAATCGTTCAATGCACTATTTGCAGAATTTATGCCTTTCAGTATATTTACAACAACAAAACTGAAAAAGTACTCTTGGTTTGTGTCAAGGAGAGCACTTTATATTATTTCTTTCTTTATTTGGTGTTTAACGTCGTTTTCAACCATTCAAGGTTATATTGCGACGGGGAAAGGGGGGAAATGGGATAGAGCCACTTGTCAATTGTTTCTTGTTCACAAAAGCACTAATCAAAAATTTGCTCTAGGGGCTTGCAACGTAGTACAATATATTACCTTACTGGGAGAACGCAAGTTTCCAGAACAAAGGACTTAACATTTCTTACATATTGCTTGACTAAAATCTTTAAAAAAAATTGACTATATTCTATACAAGAAACACTTAACAAGGGTAAAAGGAGAAACAGAATCCGTTAGTCGCCTCTTACGACATGCTGGGGAGCATCAGGTAAATTCTTCCCCCTAACCCGCGGGGGGTAGCACTTTATATCACAGAACATTTAAAGAACCATATTGACTCATTTAAAAATGCAATGACAAATACTGTTGGTTCGTTGCAAAAGAATGCACTTGACATCACCCCCATTTAAAAGGGAATGAACAATACTGATGGTTTGTTTAAAAGGAGAGCATGTCACATATCACACAGAACATTTAAAGCACCATATTGACCCGTTTAAAAAATGCAATAACGGGTAGATTGAACTCGGCAGCCCGGTAAAGCAATCAATCTAGGAGAGCGAACACTCTGATATAAAAACAAGCTGAAGTCGGATGTGCTGGGCCGGCCTGACTTGTCAGGCGCGTAACGGCAGCACAACGCATCTACGCTCACATGACAGACAACAATGGAAATGACTCTCGATATGGTGCTCGTCCGTTGGAGACCCACCAAGCCTCCGGCGTACAGCAGCCTTCATCAGGGCCTCCGGAGTTGCTGTCTGAGCGAACGACGAAGAAGAAGAAGAAAATGCAATGACAAATACTTTTGGTTTCAGGCATGAAAACTGAAAAAAAAAAAAAAATACTGAAAACAAAATTCGAAGGCGCGTAGCTCCAAGTTTCGCAGGCACGTAGTGCCAAGTTTCGCAGGCGCGAAGCGCCAAGACTTCTAGGGGGGTCCGGGCGCATGCCCCCCCCCCGGAATTTTTTTTTTCAAGGGTGCAATTTGGTGCAATCTGGGGCTATCTGAGCCTTAAAATTGGATTCAAACATGGCCCCAAAACTATTTTACTATAACTATGACTAGGAAAATAAAAAATTAAAAAATAAAAAAAAATAAAAAACACGGAAAAATACGGAATATAAAAAAAAATACGGTTTATTTTTTTCAAAAATACGGAGAATTTTCATGCCTGTGGTTTGTTGCAAAAGCAGGCACTTCATATCATGCCCATTTAAAAGGGAATGAACAATACTGATGGTTTGTTTTAAAGGAGAGCATTTCACATATCACACAGAACATTTAAAGCACCATATTGACCCGTTTAAAATTGCAATGACAATACTGTTGGTTCGTTTCAAAGGAGAGCACTTTACATCACGCCCATTTAGAAACGCCATGACATAAGCAAGGTTGTTTGTACGTCATTGCCGACAAAGGCCAAGGACATTACAGGGAGTTGGTAGACTGGAAGCGTCAATTGTACACAGAAGACATCACAGTGAGATCACTTTAAATCATCAACTGAAAGTTTGAATTCTTCAAACGTTGTGAATGTTCTGTCTTTTAGTCTTTCTGATGTTGACTGTTTTGTTTTGGGGCAGAACGTCTTTTTCTTATATTTTTGATGACTCTGTGTACTTTGTTTACACAGTTTGCACAACTTTGTTGTGAAGCGCTGTGTGGTACTGCTAGCTGAGTCATCGAGTTTACGTCTCTTGTACATCGTGGATGCGGACATGGCACATGCTGCCGGGGATGAGACAGGGCCTGGGAATCCGGACATTGGACATCGGACTGCTGATGGGTATAGGCCTCGGCCTGGAAATGCCGAAATGGGAACTCTGACGAATGATGTGGATGGTCCAGGGTATATGGATGTGGATGGTCCTGGATATATTGACGGTCCAGTGGATGTGGATGGTCCAGTGGATGTTGATGGGACTGGGACTGCTGAGGAGATGGAGACTGTTGATGGACCCACTGCTGAAACGGACGTGTCTGTTGATGATAACTCTCCAAACAGATCTCTCCGTACTTTCAGTAGGCTGGTGCCTGCGAGGTTGGGGACCACTGGGTAGGTCATTTGTGGCCGTGCTGTTCTGGGTCGCTCCTCAGGCAGCTCTTTGGCAGGTGGTAGAGAGTCGAGGGAGATGCTCTGGGCTTTGGTGCGCAGCAGCTCCTGTGCCTGGTCTGTGGCATTCTTGGCAGCCAGCCTCTCCTCAGACAGGAGCCAGGCCTTCCTCAGGAGCTTCGCAGAGGGCAACTCTCTGCGGGGTGGTGGTTCTTGGAACTTGTGTTTAAGCATACCTGTAACATACCATTGTCATATTCCTTGAACAAATTTGGAGGAGGTGAACAAGAGTGTGAAAAAAGGTGTCATCACATGCACTCAAGAGCATTCAATAGTACATTGTTCTGGCTTTTTTTCTGATTGAAACCAATTGAAATAACAGATAAAATTGATTTTGTTGCAATAAAAACAAAATTGATCAGCATGTTTTGTTTTTAAAAAATAAAGGTCATTGTATGTGTTCACTTACTGACGATTCCTCCTTTCTTTTTCAAGGCCATCAGCAGGGTGGTGTACAGATGCTTTTTCTTCAGGTAGGCCTCGCAGTGGTTCTCTTTGATTTGCCGATGTACCTTGCTCATGGTGTTGCCTTCACTGCGGTCCCGCAAGAGGTTGACCACTTTCTTGTCCACTCCACGCCTGAAATTCACCACAAAATAAATCCTTGTCATGTTTCATTAAGTTCTACTTCTACATACATGTAAATATGCATAAGGATTCCAGCCCCTCCCTTCATTAACAAGAAGAGCAAACGCTCGATCGAGTCACTTTCGCAGTTCTGAATATTATATGAGGCATCAGATGGACAGGAAGAAATTGCTATTCACAACACAATACAGATGTAAATAATTTGATGTAAAGAATAATCCTATAAAGTTTGAATCAAATCCGATGAATAGTTTCAGAGATATGATATTTCAATTTTTTTCCTTCAAGACATACCTGTGACCTTGAAAAAGGTCAAAGGTCACCAAAGCAGACGTCAAAGTGTAGAGGTCACTGGGAGTCACGTTCACATAAAATTTGAGCCCGGTCACTTTTATAGTTTCCGAGAAAAGCCCAACGTTAAGTTGTGTGTTGCCGAACAGAAAAGGCTATTAAATTACATATTCCTACTCCGAATCACATGTAGCAGTTGACTCAGTCTAAAGTGCTAGGTCTGAAAAGGCTACCCGTCTAAGGGGAGCAACCCCAACTAAAAAAGTGTAAACGTAGCTATGGTAATGACGACGCACCCAGGGAGTTACCTCCCCTCCTGCGTACTACGTCACTACTGCTACTGACCACGTGACCCCTATCATTCGACACTTCAGCTTTCTAGGGAGCAGGTCGTGAATTTTTTGGCTCTAGTGGAAGTTCGCTGTTTGGTGTTTGCTTAGACACCCACCGGCACCCACACCCGTCTCTTCACCCGCTGCACTGGTAGTTGGTGAGCTCGTTCCTTTACTTGTATCGAACGTATATTTTCAGTTGCTACTTGAAAATTTCGGCCACGTGTTGGTCACGTATTTTGTGGTAGCCATTTTGGAATTTTGTGTCTCCATTTTGTTGTCAGCATGTCTGACGGAGACAAAAAGCGCGAGCGCGGCAAGGCTGATGCGAAGGGGAAAATTAAACCCAAGTCTTCCACTTCTGTCCCTAAGCCTATTTTGGTTGTTGTTTCTGACGCGGCTAACAATGCTGTTATGACGGTTCCTATTTCTGCCCCAAATGACCAGCCGGTTGGGGGGCAGTCTAATCAACCTACGCGTACCGTTGTTTCTCGCTCGTCTTCTCTGCCTCTTGCAGATTCGACGTCGCTGGTTTCATCGTTGCTTTCTTCGCTGGTTCCCGAGCTTCGCACGTTGGTGAGAGAGGAGATGGTGCGTTCTCAGCCTTCGACTTCCGTTGTCCCGTCGATGGCTTCCTTTCCGCTTCCGGCTGTGACGCTGTCCTTGACCGAGGCGGTTGCTTCTGTGCCTTCTACCGCTGTGGTTGGCGACGCAAGTAAGTTGGGCTTGTCCGTAGGTCCTCGTGAGGCCGCTGGACGCTCCCTGCTGGGAAGCAGCCCTTTTCGGCGGGTTCACGACCCGCAAACCCCTGTTCGTTCTCACTTTGGCTTCACGGAAGACCATCGTGTTGATGAGCAATGGCGGCATTTGGTTCAGGCTTCGACGCTTCCGGCACTCGCCGGAAGTGTAGGTCCTCCGACGTACGCACCCGCTGGGGTCGTTTCCGGAGTCGACCAGCCGGTTCCGTCTGCTGCGCTTCCGGCACTCGCCGGAAGCATAGGTCCCCCGATGTACGCACCCGCTGGGGTCGTTTCCGGGGTTGACCGGACGTGGCCCTCTGGGCAATCGGCCTTCCGGCCGCCGTCCACAGTGTCTGCGCTTCCGCCTTTCGCGGTCGCGCCTGATACTTTTCCGGCTCAGACCGGATCTGCTGCTTCTTCCGCTTCCGCTTCCTCTCGGGTGGCAGTCGCGGGGGGGCATCACCAGCCCTTTGGGCAGGTGTCTCAGCCCTGGCCGGGGCAGTCAGCGCTTCCGTCTTCGGTTGTTGCTTCGACTGCGGTTCCGGTTCCGGCGGCTGTGGGCATGCCGTCCTCTTACTCTTTCCCTATTCAGGGCATGAGTTCGGATGGCATTGGAGTGGACGGGTTTCCGGTTTCCGGTTACGGTGTTCACCGCCCTTCTACCAGCAACGTGGACTTCGGTCCTTCGCCGGATGTTTCGGATATTCAATCCGTCGCCAGCGAAGCTGCACGTGTTGGTTATCCGGAGAGACTCAAAGTGGCTCTTGAGGCCGCTGCTGAGGTCACTTCGAGATATTTCGCGGAAGGGGCTTCGGTCTCTTCGGCTGCCGCTTCGACGGCACCGTCCGCGATGGCTGATTTTCGCTCTGGGAAGGAGGATGACTCATACTTCCGGTTTTTGGAGTCCCCATCCATAGCCTTTCAGCTTTCTCAAGTTTTGGCCAAGCCATCTCCTTCCGGAAGCGGAATTCCTTCACTTCCGGTTCCGCTGCTCGTGCCTCACGGCTCAGTTCCGGAGCTGGCTCAGCAGTGGATGGCTTCGCCTTCTCAGGCTTCTGCATTCGCTCGGTCGTCTCACAAGCGGTTGGTTTTGCAGAAGTCTCCTAGGAACTTGTTGGATGCTTTCGCTCTCCCGCGTTCATCTTTGACAGTTCCTCCGGAGATGCTGGCCTTGTTGGCCAAGCCTATCAAGAAGGATGACGGCGTGCTCTTTTCTGAGAACACGCTGATTGCTTCTGAAGAGGCAGGGCGTCAGCAGCTGGAGCTTGCCTCCATTGCTGAGACGCTCATTCGGGCCCTCTCTCGTGCCCTCACTGATTCGCTGAATCCGTTCTCTCTCAGCGAGGATCAGGATGCGGATGACGTCTCCACTTTGTTGGCCGCTCTTGCGAGGGTCAATGAAGAACAGATGAGACTTTCCGCTGTGCACTATGCGCACTCTGTTATGTGTCGTCGGGATCTCTTCCTGTCACACTCTCAGTTTTCGGATCAGGCGACCAAGGACACTTTGCGTGCCTCACCGGTCTTGGAGGGTTCCCTCTTTGGGCATCTCGTTTTTGATGCCCGAAGACAGGAAATTCAGGCTAACAGGGACCAGCAGTTCTCTGACTTTTCCCTGCACAGCCTCAAGCAGTCCAAGCAGCCTCAGCCTTCTCAGCCGAAGCAGGCTAAGGTTGCTGGCCCTCCCAAACCGGCAGACAAGGGTCGGGGACGTTCCTCTTCTCGGGGCTCGAGAAGACGACCGTCTTCCGGCAGGGGGAGAGGCGGCTCTGGAAGCAAGCCTCACCCCCAATGAAGTGCTCCCGATCTCCCCCCCACCCCGCCCTCCACTCTGGTGATGGCGGGGGGCCCTTCCCGGGCACTTTCCCACTGGCTCGTGTCTGTACAGAGTCAATGGATCGTGGGGGTCGTGAGGTCGGGCTTCCGTCTTCTCTGGAAAGATGGCAAGGCACCTCTGGTCAGGCGTCCGCCGGCGTTCAGGCCTCCCTCCTCGCAGGAAGCCATTTCCGTCCTTCGGTCGGAAATAGACTCCCTGGTGCAGAAGGGCGCAGTGGAGAAAGTCCTCGACCACAGTTCCCCTGGGTTTTACGGACGGCTTTTCGCCGTCCCCAAAGCCTCAGGGGCATGGCGTCCTGTCTTGGACCTGTCGTTCCTCAATACCTTTTTGAGGGAGATAAGGTTCAAGATGGAGACGCCAGCGTCGGTCAGGGACTCTCTCCGCCCGGGAGATTGGGCGACTTCCATCGACCTGACGGATGCATACTTCCATATTCTTATGCATCCAGCCGACCGGAAATGGCTTCGTTTCCGGTGGGCAAGTCAGGTTTACCAGTTTCGCGCCCTTCCTTTTGGCCTGTCTCTCGCCCCTTGGGTCTTCACCATGGTCGTGAGACAGGTCTGCGCGCTGGTGAGGTCGCGGGGTGTCCGGCTACGTGCCTACCTGGACGATTGGCTCATCCTGAGTCAGAGTCAGGCGGGGTGCGAGCAGGATACCCAATCGGTTCTTCGGGAGGCCAACTTGTTTGGCTTCTCGATCAACCGATCAAAGTCGGAGCTGACACCGTGTCAGACGTTCACCTACTTGGGAATGTCTTTCGACACGGTGGCTTGGACTGTTCAGCCCTCTCAGAAGAGGGTGGACAAGCTCCAGGCGTGCATACGCTCCACTTTGCCTCTCCCGAGGGCCTCCCTGCGGACTTTGGCCTCCATCTTAGGGCAGATGGAGTCCATGTCTCTCCTGGTCCCCTTGGGGAGGGTCCACAAACGTCCATTTCAGCTGGCGCTGAAGCCGTTCGTGGACTCTCCCACGGTGGATTGGAATGCCCTCATCCCTCTCCAGGGATGGTTCCAATCCGCTACCCTTCCGTGGCTGGACACGGAGTGGGTGTGCAGGGGCGTGCCGATAGCCCTTCCTGCCCCAGATTTGGACCTGTTCACGGACGCGTCCTTGATGGGGTGGGGGGCTCACACAGACCAGCTGACTGCGTCAGGTCTGTGGTCGGCAGATCAGAGGATGCAGCACATCAACTTGCTGGAGCTAGAAGCCGTGGCTCTAGCTCTGGACAAGTTCCGGCCCTCCCTTCAGGCCAAGCATGTTCGTCTGTTTACAGACAACACGACAGTGGCAGCTTACATCAACAAGCAGGGAGGGTCGCGGTCTCCGTCTCTTTCGGTCAGGGCCTGCGAGATCCTGATTTGGTGTTCAGAGCATCAAATCAGGCTTTCGGCCAGGTACCTTCCCGGAAGCTTGAACACTCTGGCGGACGCGCTCAGCCGCTCCGACAGAGTGCTTCAAACAGAGTGGACCATCACTCACGGAGCGCTGGATCGTCTCTGGTCTCTTGTGCAGAAACCTCAGGTGGACCTTTTTGCCACCAGGTTCTCGAAGAGACTACCAGTGTTCGTCTCACCATTCCCGGATCCCGAGGCGTGGGAGACGAACGCGATGGACATTTCCTGGTCAGGCCTGGAGGCTTACGCGTTCCCGCCATTCCAGTTACTCACACGAGTTCTCAGGAAGGCGGAGCAGGAGGGCCCGTCCCTCCTGCTGATCGCTCCTCTTTGGCCGTCTCAGCCGTGGTTCCCGGACCTGCTGAGACTCGCCCAGGGCCCTCCCATTCCTCTCGCTCTCACGCGAGGAGAACTGGTACAGCCTCACACCGGCAGCCTCCACGCAGAGCCTCAGATGCTGAATCTTCACGCGTGGAGGTTGTGCGGTCTTCTCTGAGGCGCAAAGGGGCATCAGATCTGACCATGGACCTGGTAGGACGCTCGCACAGAGCATCTACCTCGTCCGTTTATGAGTCACATTGGAGGGCCTGGGTTACCTGGTGTCACGAGCATCGGCTGGATGCTACGGCGCCCCGCACGATGCATGTGGCGAACCATCTTGCTTTCATGTCCTCTCAGGGAGCTTCTGCTGCCTCGTTGAAAGTAAGAAGATCGGCCATCTCGGCGACCCTACGCCAGATAGGTCGCTCTATAGATGTTAGTGGCGTGATCGCTGGAGTCATCAAGGGCGCTTCCCTTGCCGACGTCAAGTCTCGTACGCCCGTTCCTAAGTGGGATCTCTTATTGGTCATGGAGTTTCTGCGTTCAGCGGATTTTGAACCTCTCAGAGATGCCAGTTTTGCGAATCTTACACGCAAGTCCCTTTTCCTCTTGCTGCTAGCATCGGCACGAAGGGGCAGTGAGATCCACGCTCTTTCCGGTAATTCGGACGACATTTCCTTTGAATCAGATGGGTCCGTTACTTTGCGGTTTCGACCTGAGTTTCTTGCGAAAAACCAGGCTCCCGAGCGAGCTTCTCCTTTGGTTCATGTCAGGCCTTTGTCCACTATTCTGGCTCCGAATGATCCAGACTTAGTAAATTGCCCTGTTAGAGCCCTTCGCATCTACCTTGCCCGTGCTCAGTCTCTTAGATCCGCAGCTCAAAAGCTTTTGTTTATTTCTCTCAATACGGAGAGACATAAGGATATTACTAAGACGACTCTGGCCCGGTGGGTGTCGGCGCTCATTAAGCATGCTTACGAGTGGAGCCGCCGCAATGAAGGGGGGACACAGCCTGTCCTTCCTCTGGAATCAGCTCGGGCTCACGAGACGCGAGCTTGGGCCTCCTCCTTGGCCGTGTTACGATCAAGAAGACTGGAGGAGGTGCTCCACACCGCATACTGGCGTTCCGAGGATGTCTTCATGAACTTTTACCTGCGTGACATCTCGGCTCTTCGCCAGGATGGATCTAGAGCTTTGCCTGCCATGGTGGCAGGAGGTCAGCTCTTGACAAGGATTTGAGAGTGAGTTTGAATTTTTTCTTTCCCACCGCCTTGTTGTTTCAATCTGCTACATGTGATTCGGAGTAGGAATATGTAATTTAATCGAAAATTTTATTGTAAATTTTCATTTAATAAATATACCTACCCGAATCACATATCGTAGTCCCTCCCACCTACCCCGCTTATGATTTGGAGATTTTATTCTTCGAGTCGAATGATAGGGGTCACGTGGTCAGTAGCAGTAGTGACGTAGTACGCAGGAGGGGAGGTAACTCCCTGGGTGCGTCGTCATTACCATAGCTACGTTTACACTTTTTTAGTTGGGGTTGCTCCCCTTAGACGGGTAGCCTTTTCAGACCTAGCACTTTAGACTGAGTCAACTGCTACATGTGATTCGGGTAGGTATATTTATTAAATGAAAATTTACAATAAAATTTTCGAGTTATCTCCCTTGTTTTTCTGATAACGTTCGTAAAAGGCTACAGATGTAAATACTTTGATGTAAAGAATAATCCTACAAAGTTTCAATCACATCCGATGAACTTTGTCAAAGATATAAAATGTCTAATTTTTCCTTTGACGCTGACCTGTGACCTTGAAAAAGGTCAAAGGTCAACGAAACCATCGTTAAAGTGTAGAGGTCATTGGAGGTCACGACTAAACAAAATATGAGCCGGATCGCTTTGATAGTTTCCGAGAAAAGTCCAACGTTAAGGTGGTGTCTACGGACGGCCGGCCGGCCGGCCGGCCGGCCGGACGGCCGGCCGGCCGGACAGACTAACACTGACCGATTACATAGAGTCACTTTTTCTCAAGTGACTCAAAAACATCCCACAAATCAACAATGAATTACGTCCACATGATCAGTTGTTCTCGGTTTAACACACACTAAAATATAATGTGGCTTTGCTATATTAGATGTTTATTTTAAAACTATGTCTCCTGATTTGCTGTTAAGCATTGTAGGTAGCAGGCAGCATAAAACAATGCACTGCTGATATCCAAGCAGTGTTTTCAAAAAGCTTTCCACATTTTATGTATGTTGCTGGTTGCTGTATGTGTAATTATACATACATGTAGGTCAAAACCGCTGGGAACAGTTCTTGATGAGATGATGGCAGTTGAGACACGATGGACCAATCCCAAGCTTTAAATCGGCCGATGTGGTGGTCCTGCGAGCCCTTTGCCGCTTTCATGCAGGCTTTGCATGAAAGGACTTCTGTGAGCATGCAGTACCAGTCTGTGATATCACAGATATATCGCACAGTGCCTGAGTACCCACTCCTGCACAACAAATGAGACAGATTAATATTGACATAATGTTAAATCTGAGTTTAACAGAGGTACATATGTGCGACATCGGCTGTGAACTTAGCAGATGCAGAAATCAGATATAACCTCTGCGGTCCTGATTTGGCCTGCTCTGTCAGTGGGACCCTATCAGTATAAGCAATAACTAACAAACCTGGTCAAGAATGTTTTGTCTGAGTCCTTGCCCGGGCAGTTTTTCCGTGGGCACCTGAAGCTGTATCTCCAGACGCCAAGAGGCCTCCAGAAAAACACTCTGCCATGGAAGAAGGCGTTGGCAGTGGGTGGAGTGTTTTCCACGAAGACCTTTGGCTCTGGTGGGTAGAACCACATTCGATCATCCTTCAGCACGTGTCTGGGGAGAATTTCACCTGCTGGTCCCCTCTTCTTGTAGTGCTCCAGCTTGCGGAATAAACCTCGGTCAAAATCGTGGCGTAACCAGTGGATATCTTCCTTGGGCAAGTCAACATCCCATGCACGCTGCCATCCCTCAAAAAGCTGAGAGAAAAAAAAACGTTATTATGTCTTAGTTTGTTTTGATGGAACAAGTACAAAATAACCAATCGATTACAATTTTAAAGGTATAGTTACTTTTACCCCCATACTTTCAAGCTTCAAATGTAAACTTTCAACAAATAGCAAACACCATGGCATACTATTGTGCCTGGAAGGAAAACATTCATTTGTAATTCAATGAGTGAATAACACGATTCTGACAACATCACCAACTACTATGAATACCAGACTTAAGCTACCAAGCACCCTCATGTGACAATACTTCGATAAGTGCCCATAAATCCGTCAAAAACAACTTGACTTAGTCGCATTTCAATCAAAACAATGAACAAAACCGAGTCAGTTGTCGAGTGAACCTGACCTCAATTCGCCAGTGTGCGTTAATACACACTGATCATGACGATATCAACAACTACCAGAGACTGTTGGGAAGCTATCCCTCACCTAGATAGAACAATCCTTCGATTTGATTAATTGTAAGCACTAAAACCAACTGGAATGTGTTCGATTTCGAGCAGACACTTTTAAGGTCCGCCATCTTAGATAGGCATTCGACATGAATGAGAGTGAATACACACTGATTGTGACGATATCAACAACTAAAAAGCATACCTGAGACTTTGGTTAAAAGCTATCACTCAGCTTGATGTGAATATCCATCGAATTGATTGAATCTTAAGCAGTGGAATGAGTTTCATTTCTAGCAGACACTGCTTTGGCAGCCATCTTGAGAGACACTCGCCATGAGTGGAAAGTAAGCCGCGTTGTGATTGGTCAGGATTCTACAAGTTGTAGAACTGGTAGAAAGATATGCAATCAGAACGCAGGGCTGAAAAAGACATTGTAGAAAAGCAAGAGCTGTCATTGGTCAGAATTCTACAACTTGTAGAAAGATAGCACTTTCTATGAGCCGACGTCTGCGATCATCACAAATGTTGATGACTCGAGTGCGTAATTTCTTGGTGAGGGGGACTGCGTTCGCGCTATCCCCTGCAAAATTCAAATCAATATCAGTACTTCTTTCATTCCAACAGCATTGATGTGAAATAGGTTTCTTCTCATGGGAATTGGGGAAAAAAGTGGCTTTCAGCATGTGAGAGTGGAATATAAAGACATGCGCGCACAACAATGATTTAATTGCGAAACAAAGAATGGTGCCATATTTTTTCCTAGCTTTATTATATCGGTGATGCGAAGGATCACAACACTCATATTTTGATAGAGTTATACCTACACAATAGGCTAGCATCTGAAGTAATACATTCGTGCTCTGATATTCCAACATATCAGCGCCAAGCAGAGTTCTTTAAACAATGTGGACCGCTCAGATTTCATGTCTCCTTCTTTTGGATAGGTCTTTTGAGGCTGACATGGGAGAGTACAAGTCCCAACAGTCAAGCTTTTAAAAAAAAATTGTGTCCCTTTATTGTTTACTTTATTTGAAATTATCTTAGAACATAAATTAGGTTGAATTATAAAATCTCATAATGTAATTATAGAACTCTGTCCAAGAAAAGTCTGTTTGAACTGATTGGATGGGGTACAGCAGCTCACCTAAATCCTGATTAACCCTTTGCATCCAAAGATCCTGACTGGATTTTACCTGTTTCTAAAATTAGCACCGGGACTACTCCTTTCTTTAAATAGATCTGATTGAGTGTAGCTTTTTACCTGTGTAGTATTATGAAGATGAATCTATTTTCTACAGCATAATACACGATTTTAGGTTAAATGAAATCATCAACAACATATGTCATAAATTGTATGCTTATTGATATGAAAATGGATATTTTGTGTCTGTGGATATTGCTTTAAATCTAACTTTGTTGACATGAATTGGGGTACTCCAGGGAATTGTCAGATCAAGTTCTGAGTCGGGTGTTGACCAGTTCTGGTTACCAT
Source organism: Littorina saxatilis (assembly GCF_037325665.1). Lineage (NCBI taxonomy): Eukaryota > Metazoa > Mollusca > Gastropoda > Littorinimorpha > Littorinidae > Littorina > Littorina saxatilis. The sequence continues at coordinate 100,674,266 of NC_090245.1, forward strand.
CATACTTACCTGGCACGGGAGACACCTTGATCAACAAGGGGGTACTCCTAGGCTGAGGTCTGCCCATTGCACTTCGGGTGGATTGACGCTTACGATCATCACAAATGTTGATGACTCGAGTGCGTAATTTCTTGGTGAGGGGGACTGCGTTCGCGCTATCCCCTGCAAAATTCAAATCAATATCAGTACTTCTTTCATTCCAACAGCATTGATGTGAAATAGGTTTCTTCTCATGGGATTTGGGGAAAAAAGTGGCTTTCACCATGTGAGAGTGGAATATGAAGACATGCGCGCACAACAATGCTTTAATTGCGAAACAAAGAATGGTGCCATATTTTTTCCTAGCTTTATTATATCGGTGATGCGAAGGATCACAACACTCATATTTTGATACAGTTATACCTACACAATAGGCTAGCATCTGAAGTAATACATTCGTGCTCTGATATTCCAATATATCAGCGCCAAGCAGAGTTCTTTAAACAATGTGGACCGCTCAGATTTCATGTCTCCTTCTTTTGGATAGGTCTTTTGAGTCTGACATGGGAGAGTACAAGTCCCAACAGTCAAGCTTTTTAAAAATAATTGTGTCCCTTTATTGTTTACTTTATTTGAAATTATCTTAGAACATAAATTAGGTTGAATTATAAAATCTCATAATGTAATTATAGAACTCTGTCCAAGAAAAGTCTGTTTGAACTGATTGGATGGGGTACAGCAGCTCACCTAAATCCTGATTAACCCTTTGCATCCAAAGATCCTGACTGGATTTTACCTGTTTCTAAAAATAGCACCGGGACCACCCCTTTCTTTAAATAGATCTGATTAAGTGTAGCTTTTTACCTGTGTAGTATTATGAAGATTAATCTATTTTCTACAGCATAATACACGATTTTAGGTTAAATGAAATCATCAACAACATATGTCATAAAATGTATGCTTATTGATATGAAAATGGATATTTAATTTGTGTCTGTGGATATTGCTTTAAATCTAACTTTGTTGACATGAATTGGGGTACTCCATGGAATTGTCAGATCAAGTTCTGAGTCGGGTGTTGACCAGTTCTGGTTACCATCATACTTACCTGGCACGGGAGACACCTTGATCAACAAGGGGGTACTCCTAGGCTGAGGTCTGCCCATTGCACTTCGGGTGGATTGACGCTTACGATCATCACAAATGTTGATGACTCGAGTGTGTAATTTCTTGGTGAGGGGGACTGCGTTCGCGCTATCCCCTGCAAAATTCAAATCAATATCAGTACTCCTTTCATTCCAACAGCATTGATGTGAAATAGGTTTCTTCTCATGGGAATTGGGAAAAAAAAAGTGGCTTTCAGCATGTGAGAGTGGAATATGAAGACATGCGCGCACAACAATGCTTTAATTGCGAAACAAAGAATGGTGCCATATTTTTTCCTAGCTTTATTATATCGGTGATGCGAAGGATCACAACACTCATATTTTGATAGAGTTATACCTACACAATAGGCTAGCATCTGAAGTAATACATTCGTGCTCTGATATTCCAATATATCAGCGCCAAGCAGAGTTCTTTAAACAATGTGGACCGCTCAGATTTCATGTCTCCTTCTTTTGGATAGGTCTTTTGAGGCTGACATGGGAGAGTACAAGTCCCAACAGTCAAGCTTTTAAAAAAAAATTGTGTCCCTTTATTGTTTACTTTATTTGAAATTATCTTAGAACATAAATTAGGTTGAATTATAAAATCTCATAATGTAATTATAGAACTCTGTCCAAGAAAAGTCTGTTTGAACTGATTGGATGGGGTACAGCAGCTCACCTAAATCCTGATTAACCCTTTGCATCCAAAGATCCTGACTGGATTTTACCTGTTTCTAAAAATAGCACCGGGACCACCCCTTTCTTTAAATAGATCTGATTAAGTGTAGCTTTTTACCTGTGTAGTATTATGAAGATTAATCTATTTTCTACAGCATAATACACGATTTTAGGTTAAATGAAATCATCAACAACATATGTCATAAAATGTATGCTTATTGATATGAAAATGGATATTTAATTTGTGTCTGTGGATATTGCTTTAAATCTAACTTTGTTGACATGAATTGGGGTACTCCATGGAATTGTCAGATCAAGTTCTGAGTCGGGTGTTGACCAGTTCTGGTTACCATCATACTTACCTGGCACGGGAGACACCTTGATCAACAAGGGGGTACTCCTAGGCTGAGGTCTGCCCATTGCACTTCGGGTGGATTGACGCTTACGATCATCACAAATGTTGATGACTCGAGTGTGTAATTTCTTGGTGAGGGGGACTGCGTTCGCGCTATCCCCTGCAAAATTCAAATCAATATCAGTACTCCTTTCATTCCAACAGCATTGATGTGAAATAGGTTTCTTCTCATGGGAATTGGGGAAAAGAAAGTGGCTTTCAGCATGTGAGAGTGGCATATGAAGACATGCGCGCACAACAATGCTTTAATTGCGAAACAAAGAATGGTGCCATATTTTTTCCTAGCTTTATTATATCGGTGATGCGAAGGATCACAACACTCATATTTTGATAGAGTTATACCTACACAATAGGCTAGCATCTGAAGTAATACATTCGTGCTCTGATATTCCAATATATCAGCGCCAAGCAGAGTTCTTTAAACAATGTGGACCGCTCAGATTTCATGTCTCCTTCTTTTGGATAAGTCTTTTGAGTCTGACATGGGAGAGTACAAGTCCCAACAGTCAAGCTTTTTAAAAATAATTGTGTCCCTTTATTGTTTACTTTATTTGAAATTATCTTAGAACATAAATTAGGTTGAATTATAAAATCTCATAATGTAATTATAGAACTCTGTCCAAGAAAAGTCTGTTTGAACTGATTGGATGGGGTACAGCAGCTCACCTAAATCCTGATTAACCCTTTGCATCCAAAGATCCTGACTGGATTTTACCTGTTTCTAAAAATAGCACCGGGACCACCCCTTTCTTTAAATAGATCTGATTGAGTGTAGCTTTTTACCTGTGTAGTATTATGAAGATTAATCTATTTTCTACAGCATAATACACGATTTTAGGTTAAATGAAATCATCAACAACATATGTCATAAAATGTATGCTTATTGATATGAAAATGGATATTTTGTGCAGGGATGTTGCTACAAATTCATACATATAGGACAAATGTCCTGAGTTCTTCAGCATCAATAGGACATTTGACCGCTTTCAGAAAGTGTAACAGGACATTATGAATTTGCGCCAAACAGCTTATAACACATTCCATGGAATTGTTCCAAAGTCATGCGCCCACACACACACGCACACACACACACACACCCACGCGCGCGCGCTGTAGAACACACACATAATATAGTAAATACATCAACACAGTGTGCGTATAATGTTGTATTTGTTTAGTTTCAAAGAAACCACAAAAAACTGAGAAACCAACATGAACAACTTCAGAGCTCTTACTTTGATTACAAGCTGCATGGTTTGGATAAAAGTTGAAAAACAAAATGATCGGTTTGATCAAATGCTGATCTTTTGCAGGCTTTAGGTTTTTTTCAGCGGCATAATTCAGTGCTTCGTCTCGTATCGAAAACAAAAGCAGACGACAAATTTAGTCAGTTGGAGTTGTCTCCCGTACTCCTGTAGCATGCACTGATCTAAAAATAATCCACTATTTTTAGATCAGTGCGCTGCACCGAGACGGTTATACCCAAACGGCGCATACTGCAAACGGTTCGGGAATTCCCGACAAAAGAAAAGATCCGCACGCGGCACTGGCAACTTCAGTGGTCTTTTAGAAGATTTGTATCTTGAAATGAAAATTAACGAATATCGCGCTGTCCGAAGGAATGGAGTACATATCGGACAATGACCACGCTCAGGCTAAAACGATAGGACATCTGCCCGACATGCGGCAATGTGAATCGGACATTTGGGGATTTTCATCGTTATATGTCCGATGTCCGACGCCTAACGACATCCCTGTTTTGTGTCTGTGGATATTGCTTTAAATCTAACTTTGTTGACATGAATTGGGGTACTCCATGGAATTGTCAGATCAAGTTCTGAGTCGGGTGTTGACCAGTTCTGGTTACCATCATACTTACCTGGCACGGGAGACACCTTGATCAACAAGGGGGTACTCCTAGGCTGAGGTCTGCCCATTGCACTTCGGGTGGATTGACGCTTACGATCATCACAAATGTTGATGACTCGAGTGTGTAATTTCTTGGTGAGGGGGACTGCGTTCGCGCTATCCCCTGCAAAATTCAAATCAATATCAGTACTCCTTTCATTCCAACAGCATTGATGTGAAATAGGTTTCTTCTCATGGGAATTGGGAAAAGAAAGTGGCTTTCAGCATGTGAGAGTGGAATATGAAGACATGCGCGCACAACAATGCTTTAATTGCGAAACAAAGAATGGTGCCATATTTTTTCCTAGCTTTATTATATCGGTGATGCGAAGGATCACAACACTCATATTTTGATAGAGTTATACCTACACAATAGGCTAGCATCTGAAGTAATACATTCGTGCTCTGATATTCCAATATATCAGCGCCAAGCAGAGTTCTTTAAACAATGTGGACCGCTCAGATTTCATGTCTCCTTCTTTTGGATAAGTCTTTTGAGTCTGACATGGGAGAGTACAAGTCCCAACAGTCAAGCTTTTTAAAAAAAATTGTGTCCCTTTATTGTTTACTTTATTTGAAATTATCTTAGAACATAAATTAGGTTGAATTATAAAATCTCATAATGTAATTATAGAACTCTGTTTAAGAAAAGTCTGTTTGAACTGATTGGATGGGGTACAGCAGCTCACCTAAATCCTGATTAACCCTTTGCATCCAAAGATCCTGACTGGATTTTACCTGTTTCTAAAAATAGCACCGGGACCACCCCTTTCTTTAAATAGATCTGATTGAGTGTAGCTTTTTACCTGTGTAGTATTATGAAGATTAATCTATTTTCTACAGCATAATACACGATTTTAGGTTAAATGAAATCATCAACAACATATGTCATAAAATGTATGCTTATTGATATGAAAATGGATATTTTGTGTCTGTGGATATTGCTTTAAATCTAACTTTGTTGACATGAATTGGGGTACTCCAGGGAATTGTCAGATCAAGTTCTGAGTCGGGTGTTGACCAGTTCTGGTTACCATCATACTTACCTGGCACGGGAGACACCTTGATCAACAAGGGGGTACTCCTAGGCTGAGGTCTGCCCATTGCACTTCGGGTGGATTGACGCTTACGATCATCACAAATGTTGATGAATCGAGTGTGTAATTTCTTGGTGAGGGGGACTGCGTTCGCGCTATCCCCTGCAAAATTCAAATCAATATCAGTACTCCTTTCATTCCAACAGCATTGACGTGAAATAGGTTTCGTCTCATGGGAATTGGGGGAAAAAAGTGGCTTTCAGCATGTGAGAGTGGCATATGAAGACATGCGCGCACAACAATGCTTTAATTGCGAAACAAAGAATGGTGCCATATTTTTTCCTAGCTTTATTATATCGGTGATGCGAAGGATCACAACACTCATATTTTGATAGAGTTATACCTACACAATAGGCTAGCATCTGAAGTAATACATTCGTGCTCTGATATTCCAATATATCAGCGCCAAGCAGAGTTCTTTAAACAATGTGGACCGCTCAGATTTCATGTCTCCTTCTTTTGGATAAGTCTTTTGAGTCTGACATGGGAGAGTACAAGTCCCAACAGTCAAGCTTTTTAAAAATAATTGTGTCCCTTTATTGTTTACTTTATTTGAAATTATCTTAGAACATAAATTAGGTTGAATTATAAAATCTCATAATGTAATTATAGAACTCTGTCCAAGAAAAGTCTGTTTGAACTGATTGGATGGGGTACAGCAGCTCACCTAAATCCTGATTAACCCTTTGCATCCAAAGATCCTGACTGGATTTTACCTGTTTCTAAAATTAGCACCGGGACTACTCCTTTCTTTAAATAGATCTGATTGAGTGTAGCTTTTTACCTGTGTAGTATTATGAAGATTAATCTATTTTCTACAGCATAATACACGATTTTAGGTTAAATGAAATCGTCAACAACATATGTCATAAAATGTATGCTTTTTGATATGAAAATGGATATTTTGTGTCTGTGGATATTGCTTTAAATCTAACTTTGTTGACATGAATTGGGGTACTCCAGGGAATTGTCAGATCAAGTTCTGAGTCGGGTGTTGACCAGTTCTGGTTACCATCATACTTACCTGGCACGGGAGACACCTTGATCAACAAGGGGGTACTCCTAGGCTGAGGTCTGCCCATTGCACTTCGGGTGGATTGACGCTTACGATCATCACAAATGTTGATGACTCGAGTGTGTAATTTCTTGGTGAGGGGGACTGCGTTCGCGCTATCCCCTGCAAAATTCAAATCAATATCAGTACTCCTTTCATTCCAACAGCATTGATGTGAAATAGGTTTCTTCTCATGGGAATTGGGAAAAGAAAGTGGCTTTCAGCATGTGAGAGTGGCATATGAAGACATGCGCGCACAACAATGCTTTAATTGCGAAACAAAGAATGGTGCCATATTTTTTCCTAGCTTTATTATATCGGTGATGCGAAGGATCACAACACTCATATTTTGATAGAGTTATACCTACACAATAGGCTAGCATCTGAAGTAATACATTCGTGCTCTGATATTCCAATATATCAGCGCCAAGCAGAGTTCTTTAAACAATGTGGACCGCTCAGATTTCATGTCTCCTTCTTTTGGATAAGTCTTTTGAGTCTGACATGGGAGAGTACAAGTCCCAACAGTCAAGCTTTTTAAACAAAAATTGTGTCCCTTTATTGTTTACTTTATTTGAAATTATCTTAGAACATAAATTAGGTTGAATTATAAAATCTCATAATGTAATTATAGAACTCTGTCCAAGAAAAGTCTGTTTGAACTGATTGGATGGGGTACAGCAGCTCACCTAAATCCTGATTAACCCTTTGCATCCTAAGATCCTGACTGGATTTTACCTGTTTCTAAAAATAGCACCGGGACCACCCCTTTCTTTAAATAGATCTGATTGAGTGTAGCTTTTTACCTGTGAAGATTATGAAGATTAATCTATTTTCTACAGCATAATACACGATTTTAGGTTAAATGAAATCATCAACAACATATGTCATAAAATGTATGCTTATTGATATGAAAATGGATATTTTGTGTCTGTGGATATTGCTTTAAATCTAACTTTGTTGACATGAATTGGGGTACTCCAGGGAATTGTCAGATCAAGTTCTGAGTCGGGTGTTGACCAGTTCTGGTTACCATCATACTTACCTACACTCCTCCAGTGCGGCGCTGTACGAAGTGCCAGAGACTATCGCACCTAAAACAACAATGCAAATCAAAAGTGCAGATCTGCCCCCGATGTGGCTCCAAGGGCCACGACGGAGCGACGTGCACCAAGGCCAAACATTGCGTAAACTGCAAGGGCGAGCATTCCGCCGCTTATCTTGGATGCCCGGAAATGAGACTGAGGCTGCAGGCCAATAAGATCAGGTCGGCAGCATACATACCATATTCTGAGGCCCTGGATCGGGCGCGGCGCGAGCTCGCCAAACAACAAAATAAAACAGCGACTGCCCCAGCGGAAATGAGGGACTCCTTCTGGCGTCCCCCTCCGCAACCGATCCGGCGGACCTCAACCCCCCGGTCCGGGTACTCTTTGGCTGTCCAGATGGGGTACAGCAGCTCACCTAAATCCTGATTAACCCTTTGCATCCAAAGATCCTGACTGGATTTTACCTGTTTCTAAAAATAGCACCGGGACTACTCCTTTCTTTAAATAGATCTGATTGAGTGTAGCTTTTTACCTGTGTAGCATTATGAAGATTAATCTATTTTCTTCAGCATAATACACGATTTTAGGTTAAATGAAATCATCAACAACATATGTCATAAATTGTATGCTTATTGATATGAAAATGGATATTTTGTGTCTGTGGATATTGCTTTAAATCTAACTTTGTTGACATGAATTGGGGTACTCCAGGGAATTGTCAGATCAAGTTCTGAGTCGGGTGTTGACCAGTTCTGGTTACCATCATTAGCTGAGGCTAAACTTCAAAACTGGGAAAACTTTGTCCACAAAGAAACTAAAGATTACAAAGACTGTGGCAAAATCTGGAAGAAAATCCGCAGATTTAAATGTAGATACAGAACTAAAGAAAAGCCACTACTATCGGGTGATAAAATGACCACAACTGACTCTGAAAAGGCAAACCTATTAGCAGATACTTTTGCCAAAAATAGTCAATCAAAATCCCTAGATACTGAACGACTCAATTATAGGTTAGATCAGGAGAAGGGTTTCACATACCCCCCAGATGACAACCAGTTGCCTATAAACTGCATGTTTAAGGCAAAAGAAGTCCAAAACGCCATCTCTTCTGTGAAAGACCCAAAAAAATCCACAGGTTTAGACCCAATATCATATCACATGATAAAACATCTACCACCTAACTTTGTTAAGTTGCTCACTCAGTTTTTCAACCTATGCTGGTTAAAGGATACTATCCCCGCAGCGTGGTCAGACTCACAAGTAGTAGCAGTATTGAAGAGCGGAAAACCGGGCAATCTACCTGGCAGTTACCGCCCCATATCACTAACCCCCCACCTCAGCAAGATCTTTGAGCGTGTGGTGAACCAGAGGCTGGAGTTCCACCTCAATAAACACAATATCATTCCTACATGCCAGGCAGGTTTTAGGCAAGGTCGTTCGTGTGCGGACCACATTGTGCACGTCACTGAAAAAATCAAAAAGACCTTGGCACATAGTAATAATTCTCTTCTTGGAACCTTCTTTGATATTAAATCTGCGTACGACAGCGTCTGGCATGCTCGTCTACTCCTAAAACTCGGCAGAATCGGTGTCTCTGGCCACATGTACCAATTCATCAAAAACTTCATCAGCAATCGCAAGATGTCTGTCCGAGTGGGCTCTTCGGTGTCCGAAACCCATGCGCTGGACATGGGGGTTCCCCAGGGCAGTATCATCGCGCCAAACTTATTCAGCATCATGCTCTATGACATTACTTCTGTTAAGGTTGACGGTGCCAGTGTACTTCTGTATGCGGACGACCTCGCCTTAATAGACACTAATAGACCACGCCATAACAGAGTTACCAACACTGTTGACTTATCTTCTTACCAAACTAAAATCGACAACCTCTGTCAATATATGTACACCAACGGCTTCCAACTAGCCTCAAATAAAACAGTCTTTCTTGTTGTCTCCCGTAGACAACTGTACAGGAACTGCAGTATAAAGATAGGTTGTGATATTATCAAACCGAGCTCAGAAGTTAAGTTCCTCGGCGTTATCATCGATACCCGACTTAACTGGACCAGTCATATCGAACATCTGATCAATAAGGCCAACAAGGATCTTTATATCATACGCTACCTGGCGTCCCAATCCTGGGCCAGAGGACGTAAGTGTGTCACAGAGGTAGTGCGGGCATTAATTCGCTCCCGCCTCCTTTACGGGTGCGAAGCTTATTTCGCGACGCGCCCGGCGCTCATGAAAAAACTGGCTATTATAGAGTGCAGGGCGCTCAAAATAGCTCTGGGACTCTCCCAACAAGCGAGTAAGAGTCGAGTCTACAGCGAGTGTGGGTGGCTGCCCCTTGTGGATGAGATAAAACTCCGTTCAGCTCAGTATGCTGTCAGAGCCCACGCGGTAGAGAACTCTGCCTGCGAGGTCCTGACTGACTTTTTTCCTCAGCACCAAAATTATGAGGCCAACACCAAACATAGCACTCAACTCTTGGCCAAAACGCTACCCTTATCCGACACAGTAAACCGCATTCTAGCCGATAGCGGGGTGAAGGTCAGTGAGCTGGCCAGGGTCCCCCCGCCCTCCTACCCGCCTTGGCTTGAGGAAACCCCTACTATCATATACGACAGTGAAGATAATACTACCAAAAAAGATAACCCCGTCTACCTAGCTACTGTTACAAAAGAAACCCTAAACTACAAATTCTCGGAGCATTTAAAAGTCTTTACTGACGGATCCAAATTTGCAGACGGCAGCGTTGGCTGCGCCTTTGTGATCCCAGATCTCAAAATCTCAAGGAAATATACTCTTAATAAAGACATCTCCATATTCTCAGCCGAGCTATTTGCCTTGCTCATGGCATGCACTTTTATAAATGACCTCCCAGTCACACCGCGTGCGGTAGTTTTCTGCTCTGACTCGCGCTCTTCATTACAAGCTCTGCATCGAAACACATCAAATCGGGCAGAGCTACAAAGAGAAATCCTCTTTATATGTCACCAGTTAATCTCATCCGGCACATCCGTATCATTTCTCTGGGTCCCTTCTCACGTAGGGGTCCGGGGAAATGAACTGGCGGATGTCGCTGCCAAAGAAGCGGCAGAATCTAGCCCAGCTAACACTAACATCGGCTACTCAGTAACCGAGTTCTACAGTAAAATCCGTAAACTCATTCGAAGTCAGTACGTAACATCTCTGTCCTATCAACCCATTGATATGAACGATCTACACCCCGATCTCCCAACAAACCTCCTCACTATCTTCAGACGCCTCCGTGCCGGCGGCTGCCGCTTCCATATCTTTAACAAGTCCTGCCATTGTGGAGAACCCTATTCATTTCAACACATTTTCGCTCCATGCGCTACAAATAGAATTATCTTTAAAACCTTATATGACCATATGCAGCTCCATGGTCTGAGTCCCCAGGATTATCTGCGCAGTAGCAGTTCTCTAGGCTGGTCACACAGCTTGCTGCTGTGCCGACTGGTCAGGGACTCGGACATGGGGCTGTGGGTATAACTAAGCCCAGATTATCACATCAGCGTGTTTCAGTTTGAGGTCGAGTGGCTCCCGCCATCCCTCCTGATTCCAGCGACTACCTTCTAGACAACATATCCTCACCCAAGGCCCATTAGTCGCCAAACTGTACATATTGTTTTTATTACCACGGCCTTCGTGGCTTACATCTTAATCCTTTTATTTGTAAAAAGTTTTGAGATTTATTGTTCGTGTTCCTCTTACTTGCTCATCTATTTGGTTTTATTGGTGATCCTGAAAGGTTCCACTTTTTAACTCGATTTGAAATAAAATAAAAATAATATTACAAGCCCGTTATTCAAGATATAGAATACAGACTTATAATTCTTACCAAGAAACATCTTAACTACTTTTCATTTTAACAAATTCCACAGAGCATTATCAACTCAACCCCACCCCCTGCCCTCCTCTCCTTATTTTTTGTTTCTTTCTTTCCTCTTTTTGAAAGCGGACAAACACTCAAGTCCTTAATGGCTCAAAACCGTAGGACTTTTAATATTAATTTTAACCGTAATATTATTTTCGTGGCTTACATTTTAATCCTTTTATTTGTAAAAAGTTTTGAGATTTATTGTTCGTGTTCCTCTTACTTGCTCATCTATTTGGTTTTATTGGTGATCCCGAAAGGTTCCACTTTTTAACTCGATTTGAATTAAAAAAAAAAATCATTTTACAAACCCGTTATTCAAGATATAGAATACAGACTTATAATTCTTACCAAGAAACATCTTAACTACTTTTCATTTTAACAAATTCCACAGAGCATTATCAACTCAACCCCACCCCCTGCCCTCCTCTCCTTATTTTTTGTTTCTTTCTTTCCTCATTTTGAAAGCGGACAAACACTCAAGTCCTTAATGGTTCAAAACCGTAGGACTTTTAATATTAATTTTAACTGTTACCATCATAAGAGCGGAAAACCGGGCAATCTACCTGGCAGTTACCGCCCCATATCACTAACCCCCCACCTCAGCAAGATCTTTGAGCGTGTGGTGAACCAGAGGCTGGAGTTCCACCTCAATAAACACAATATCATTCCTACATGCCAGGCAGGTTTTAGGCAAGGTCGTTCGTGTGCGGACCACATTGTGCACGTCACTGAAAAAATCAAAAAGACCTTGGCACATAGTAATAATTCTCTTCTTGGAACCTTCTTTGATATTAAATCTGCGTACGACAGCGTCTGGCATGCTCGTCTACTCCTAAAACTCGGCAGAATCGGTGTCTCTGGCCACATGTACCAATTCATCAAAAACTTCATCAGCAATCGCAAGATGTCTGTCCGAGTGGGCTCTTCGGTGTCCGAAACCCATGCGCTGGACATGGGGGTTCCCCAGGGCAGTATCATCGCGCCAAACTTATTCAGCATCATGCTCTATGACATTACTTCTGTTAAGGTTGACGGTGCCAGTGTACTTCTGTATGCGGACGACCTCGCCTTAATAGACACTAATAGACCACGCCATAACAGAGTTACCAACACTGTTGACTTATCTTCTTACCAAACTAAAATCGACAACCTCTGTCAATATATGTACACCAACGGCTTCCAACTAGCCTCAAATAAAACAGTCTTTCTTGTTGTCTCCCGTAGACAACTGTACAGGAACTGCAGTATAAAGATAGGTTGTGATATTATCAAACCGAGCTCAGAAGTTAAGTTCCTCGGCGTTATCATCGATACCCGACTTAACTGGACCAGTCATATCGAACATCTGATCAATAAGGCCAACAAGGATCTTTATATCATACGCTACCTGGCGTCCCAATCCTGGGCCAGAGGGCGTAAGTGTGTCACAGAGGTAGTGCGGGCATTAATTCGCTCCCGCCTCCTTTACGGGTGCGAAGCTTATTTCGCGACGCGCCCGGCGCTCATGAAAAAACTGGCTATTATAGAGTGCAGGGCGCTCAAAATAGCTCTGGGACTCTCCCAACAAGCGAGTAAGAGTCGAGTCTACAGCGAGTGTGGGTGGCTGCCCCTTGTGGATGAGATAAAACTCCGTTCAGCTCAGTATGCTGTCAGAGCCCACGCGGTAGAGAACTCTGCCTGCGAGGTCCTGACTGACTTTTTTCCTCAGCACCAAAATTATGAGGCCAACACCAAACATAGCACTCAACTCTTGGCCAAAACGCTACCCTTATCCGACACAGTAAACCGCATTCTAGCCGATAGCGGGGTGAAGGTCAGTGAGCTGGCCAGGGTCCCCCCGCCCTCCTACCCGCCTTGGCTTGAGGAAACCCCTACTATCATATACGACAGTGAAGATAATACTACCAAAAAAGATAACCCCGTCTACCTAGCTACTGTTACAAAAGAAACCCTAAACTACAAATTCTCGGAGCATTTAAAAGTCTTTACTGACGGATCCAAATTTGCAGACGGCAGCGTTGGCTGCGCCTTTGTGATCCCAGATCTCAAAATCTCAAGGAAATATACTCTTAATAAAGACATCTCCATATTCTCAGCCGAGCTATTTGCCTTGCTCATGGCATGCACTTTTATAAATGACCTCCCAGTCACACCGCGTGCGGTAGTTTTCTGCTCTGACTCGCGCTCTTCATTACAAGCTCTGCATCGAAACACATCAAATCGGGCAGAGCTACAAAGAGAAATCCTCTTTATATGTCACCAGTTAATCTCATCCGGCACATCCGTATCATTTCTCTGGGTCCCCTCTCACGTAGGGGTCCGGGGAAATGAACTGGCGGATGTCGCTGCCAAAGAAGCGGCAGAATCTAGCCCAGCTAACACTAACATCGGCTACTCAGTAACCGAGTTCTACAGTAAAATCCGTAAACTCATTCGAAGTCAGTACGTAACATCTCTGTCCTATCAACCCATTGATATGAACGATCTACACCCCGATCTCCCAACAAACCTCCTCACTATCTTCAGACGCCTCCGTGCCGGCGGCTGCCGCTTCCATATCTTTAACAAGTCCTGCCATTGTGGAGAACCCTATTCATTTCAACACATTTTCGCTCCATGCGCTACAAATAGAATTACCTTTAAAACCTTATATGACCATATGCAGCTCCATGGTCTGAGTCCCCAGGATTATCTGCGCAGTAGCAGTTCTCTAGGCTGGTCACACAGCTTGCTGCTGTGCCGACTGGTCAGGGACTCGGACATGGGGCTGTGGGTATAACTAAGCCCAGATTATCACATCAGCGTGTTTCAGTTTGAGGTCGAGTGGCTCCCGCCATCCCTCCTGATTCCAGCGACTACCTTCTAGACAACATATCCTCACCCAAGGCCCACTAGTCGCCAAACTGTACATATTGTTTTTATTACCACGGCCTTCGTGGCTTACATCTTAATCCTTTTATTTGTAAAAAGTTTTGAGATTTATTGTTCGTGTTCCTCTTACTTGCTCATCTATTTGGTTTTATTGGTGATCCTGAAAGGTTCCACTTTTTAACTCGATTTGAAATAAAAAAAATAATATTACAAGCCCGTTATTCAAGATATAGAATACAGACTTATAATTCTTACCAAGAAACATCTTAACTACTTTTCATTTTAACAAATTCCACAGAGCATTATCAACTCAACCCCACCCCCTGCCCTCCTCTCCTTATTTTTTGTTTCTTTCTTTCCTCTTTTTGAAAGCGGACAAACACTCAAGTCCTTAATGGCTCAAAACCGTAGGACTTTTAATATTAATTTTAACGTTACCATCATAAGAGCGGAAAACCGGGCAATCTACCTGGCAGTTACCGCCCCATATCACTAACCCCCCACCTCAGCAAGATCTTTGAGCGTGTGGTGAACCAGAGGCTGGAGTTCCACCTCAATAAACACAATATCATTCCTACATGCCAGGCAGGTTTTAGGCAAGGTCGTTCGTGTGCGGACCACATTGTGCACGTCACTGAAAAAATCAAAAAGACCTTGGCACATAGTAATAATTCTCTTCTTGGAACCTTCTTTGATATTAAATCTGCGTACGACAGCGTCTGGCATGCTCGTCTACTCCTAAAACTCGGCAGAATCGGTGTCTCTGGCCACATGTACCAATTCATCAAAAACTTCATCAGCAATCGCAAGATGTCTGTCCGAGTGGGCTCTTCGGTGTCCGAAACCCATGCGCTGGACATGGGGGTTCCCCAGGGCAGTATCATCGCGCCAAACTTATTCAGCATCATGCTCTATGACATTACTTCTGTTAAGGTTGACGGTGCCAGTGTACTTCTGTATGCGGACGACCTCGCCTTAATAGACACTAATAGACCACGCCATAACAGAGTTACCAACACTGTTGACTTATCTTCTTACCAAACTAAAATCGACAACCTCTGTCAATATATGTACACCAACGGCTTCCAACTAGCCTCAAATAAAACAGTCTTTCTTGTTGTCTCCCGTAGACAACTGTACAGGAACTGCAGTATAAAGATAGGTTGTGATATTATCAAACCGAGCTCAGAAGTTAAGTTCCTCGGCGTTATCATCGATACCCGACTTAACTGGACCAGTCATATCGAACATCTGATCAATAAGGCCAACAAGGATCTTTATATCATACGCTACCTGGCGTCCCAATCCTGGGCCAGAGGACGTAAGTGTGTCACAGAGGTAGTGCGGGCATTAATTCGCTCCCGCCTCCTTTACGGGTGCGAAGCTTATTTCGCGACGCGCCCGGCGCTCATGAAAAAACTCGCTATTATAGAGTGCAGGGCGCTCAAAATAGCTCTGGGACTCTCCCAACAAGCGAGTAAGAGTCGAGTCTACAGCGAGTGTGGGTGGCTGCCCCTTGTGGATGAGATAAAACTCCGTTCAGCTCAGTATGCTGTCAGAGCCCACGCGGTAGAGAACTCTGCCTGCGAGGTCCTGACTGACTTTTTTCCTCAGCACCAAAATTATGAGGCCAACACCAAACATAGCACTCAACTCTTGGCCAAAACGCTACCCTTATCCGACACAGTAAACCGCATTCTAGCCGATAGCGGGGTGAAGGTCAGTGAGCTGGCCAGGGTCCCCCCGCCCTCCTACCCGCCTTGGCTTGAGGAAACCCCTACTATCATATACGACAGTGAAGATAATACTACCAAAAAAGATAACCCCGTCTACCTAGCTACTGTTACAAAAGAAACCCTAAACTACAAATTCTCGGAGCATTTAAAAGTCTTTACTGACGGATCCAAATTTGCAGACGGCAGCGTTGGCTGCGCCTTTGTGATCCCAGATCTCAAAATCTCAAGGAAATATACTCTTAATAAAGACATCTCCATATTCTCAGCCGAGCTATTTGCCTTGCTCATGGCATGCACTTTTATAAATGACCTCCCAGTCACACCGCGTGCGGTAGTTTTCTGCTCTGACTCGCGCTCTTCATTACAAGCTCTGCATCGAAACACATCAAATCGGGCAGAGCTACAAAGAGAAATCCTCTTTATATGTCACCAGTTAATCTCATCCGGCACATCCGTATCATTTCTCTGGGTCCCCTCTCACGTAGGGGTCCGGGGAAATGAACTGGCGGATGTCGCTGCCAAAGAAGCGGCAGAATCTAGCCCAGCTAACACTAACATCGGCTACTCAGTAACCGAGTTCTACAGTAAAATCCGTAAACTCATTCGAAGTCAGTACGTAACATCTCTGTCCTATCAACCCATTGATATGAACGATCTACACCCCGATCTCCCAACAAACCTCCTCACTATCTTCAGACGCCTCCGTGCCGGCGGCTGCCGCTTCCATATCTTTAACAAGTCCTGCCATTGTGGAGAACCCTATTCATTTCAACACATTTTCGCTCCATGCGCTACAAATAGAATTACCTTTAAAACCTTATATGACCATATGCAGCTCCATGGTCTGAGTCCCCAGGATTATCTGCGCAGTAGCAGTTCTCTAGGCTGGTCACACAGCTTGCTGCTGTGCCGACTGGTCAGGGACTCGGACATGGGGCTGTGGGTATAACTAAGCCCAGATTATCACATCAGCGTGTTTCAGTTTGAGGTCGAGTGGCTCCCGCCATCCCTCCTGATTCCAGCGACTACCTTCTAGACAACATATCCTCACCCAAGGCCCACTAGTCGCCAAACTGTACATATTGTTTTTATTACCACGGCCTTCGTGGCTTACATCTTAATCCTTTTATTTGTAAAAAGTTTTGAGATTTATTGTTCGTGTTCCTCTTACTTGCTCATCTATTTGGTTTTATTGGTGATCCTGAAAGGTTCCACTTTTTAACTCGATTTGAAATAAAATAAAAATAATATTACAAGCCCGTTATTCAAGATATAGAATACAGACTTATAATTCTTACCAAGAAACATCTTAACTACTTTTCATTTTAACAAATTCCACAGAGCATTATCAACTCAACCCCACCCCCTGCCCTCCTCTCCTTATTTTTTGTTTCTTTCTTTCCTCTTTTTGAAAGCGGACAAACACTCAAGTCCTTAATGGCTCAAAACCGTAGGACTTTTAATATTAATTTTAACGTTACCATCATACTTACCTGGCACGGGAGACACCTTGATCAACAAGGGGGTACTCCTAGGCTGAGGTCTGCCCATTGCACTTCGGGTGGATTGACGCTTACGATCATCACAAATGTTGATGACTCGAGTGTGTAATTTCTTGGTGAGGGGGACTGCGTTCGCGCTATCCCCTGCAAAATTCAAATCAATATCAGTACTTCTTTCATTCCAACAGCATTGATGTGAAATAGGTTTCGTCTCATGGGAATTGGGGAAAAAAAGTGGCTTTCAGCATGTGAGAGTGGAATATGAAGCCTTTAATTGCGAAACAAAGAATGGTGCCATATTTTTTCCTAGCTTTATTATATCGGTGATGCAAAGGATCACAACACTCATATTTTGATAGAGTTATACCTACACAATAGGCTAGCATCTGAAGTAATACATTCGTGCTCTGATATTCCAATATATCAGCACCAAGCAGAGTTCTTTAAACAATGTGGACCGCTCAGATTTCATGTCTCCTTCTTTTGGATAGGTCTTTTGAGTCTGACATGGGAGAGTACAAGTCCCAACAGTCAAGCTTTTTAAAAAAAAATGTGTCCCTTTATTGTTTACTTTATTTGAAATTATCTTAGAACATAAATTAGGTTGAATTATAAAATCTCATAATGTAATTATAGAACTCTGTCCAAGAAAAGTCTGTTTGAACTGATTGGATGGGGTACAGCAGCTCACCTAAATCCTGATTAACCCTTTGCATCCAAAGATCCTGACTGGATTTTACCTGTTTCTAAAAATAGCACCGGGACCACCCCTTTCTTTAAATAGATCTGATTGAGTGTAGCTTTTTACCTGTGTAGTATTATGAAGATTAATCTATTTTCTACAGCATAATACACGATTTTAGGTTAAATGAAATCATCAACAACATATGTCATAAATTGTATGCTTATTGATATGAAAATGGATATTTTGTGTCTGTGGATATTGCTTTAAATCTAAGGATCACAACACTCATATTTTGATAGAGTTATACCAACACAATAGGCTAGCATCTGAAGTAATACATTCGTGCTCTGATCTATATATATATACGACTTGTGTCTGTGTGTGTGTCTGTGTGTTTGTGTATCTGTGTATTTGTGTATTTGTGTGTTTGTGTATTTGTGTATTCGCCATGCACGGCCAAAGTTCTCGATGGATCACCACGAGTTTTCGTCACACTCAACAATGGGACATTGCTTAAAGCCTGATAACAAACATCACTATGTTTCTTGGCTCGCTCACTTTTTCTGTTCACTCATCCAAAAGACTTTGCCATTTTTTTTGACAAAATCATCAGGCTCAAACAGGCGATGCAAAAGTCCCACGCTTTGAAGTAAGTTACTTCAAAGTGTGGGAAGATCCCCCCACAATTTGAAGTAAAAACTGAGTTTACTTCAAAGTGTGGGAAGATCCCCCCACACTTTGAAGTAAAAAATGGGTTTACTTCAAAGTGTGGGGCACATCCCCACACTTTGAAGTAATTTACTTCAAAGTGTGGGATTACTTCAAAGTGAGGTCTGCCCATTGCACTTCGGGTGGATCGACGCAAAATATGTGGAAGGGAGGGAACTTTTGATGAGATCGGTGTGACCTCTTCTTTCCCCTTAATATTCAACTTTCAATCTATTTAATCAACAGGAAAATGAGAAATATGGATGTTTTGAGAAATATGGATGTTTTGAGAAATATGGATGATTTTTTATGTGAGAAAAAATTCCTGTTTTGATGTGACAGCTACTTTCTATTGTAATTGAAGGTATTGCCATACTTCGAAGTACAATGACATTATATAATCTGCAGGCAAAAAGTGTTAACGGTGATGATCAAACGTTTTCACTCCCGTGAAATAGCAGATTACAGCTTGTGCAAAGCAAAGTTTTTGATCCCTGACAGGAGTCGAACCTGCCTCTTCAATCCCGAAGGATTAACGTTTACCACTAAACTACAGGGATTGTAGATGTTTTTTTGCACAAGCTCATCTTTTGTAATGGGAGCACAACAAATACATGTAAAGCATACACCATTTGTTAGCATCACAATGAAAGCATCAAGCAACAACAACAAAACACTGTACTTCAAGAAATGGCACTTGGCTTCATAAAAAATATAATATGCCACTTTTGAAAGCAAGGTTGAGGATGAGCTCGGCTTAGACTGGATTACGGAGGGGTTGCCTGTACTGGAGGTTGAACCAGCTGTACAGGAGGTTGAACCAGCTGTACTGGAGGTTGAACTAGGGTGGGACTGGGGATCATCCTGTAACATTCATTCACATTTTGTTTATATTGCGCTTTTATTAAAAACAAATTGGGCCCTAACTGACAGGTAGAAGTACATTTTTTGAAAGGGGACAGTATTAACCCTTACACTGGGGCAATTCTGTAACACATGTTACATAGCCACTGGTGAATTAACAGAGAGAAAAATAAAGAAAAACGGCCATATAGGTTTTTGCATTCATGGGAGGTAATCGGAACCGACCAAACAGACTGAGCCAGTAGCGCGACATATGTCGTGACAACCGGGTGACAGTATAGGTAAAGTAGGTAGCGCGACATATGTCACGACAACCAGCCTCAGGGTCAATCAAAATCGGATATTTGACAATCAAATGTCACGACAACCAGCCTCAGGGTCAATCAAAATCGGATATTTGACAATCAAAATAAATACCATGGGTTTGTATAAACAATTATTTACCTCTTTCTCCTTGTCAAGGATGTACTTCCGAAATCTTTTCATGGCCAGTGTTGTTATTTGGCCTTCAACCATGCTGATCCACTGCTTGGTGGCATGGTGGGAATCAAGGGCCATCTTTTGTTCCGCAGCGGTGCCCACTTGTGGATCCGCCAGGAAATCCTTATGTGCCTTGTACCATTGGTACATTTAATAATAATGCAAACTTTTATAGCACTATTCTAGAAAATTGTCTACTCTTAGCGCTTTACAATACATACATCGACCAAGCATACTATACACGCACAGGCAAAGAAACCGACCAAACATAACCAACAAACTATACATGCACAGGCAAAGAAAACGACCAAAACATACAATACACGCACAGGCAAAAATAACGACCAAACATAAGCAAACATACTATAACCAAACATAACCAACATACTATACGCGCGCAGACAAAGAGAACAATCAGCACATATAATTATTACTGACATTTCCTTGAAGGTAAAGGACGTGAATTTCCCTTGGCCATATATCCACATGTCCACGTTCGTTTCAAGAAGACTTGACACTTGGGGGAAAAAGGACACATACGTGACAAGGTAGTCTTTAAGCCACTCGTCACGAATCTTCATCCCCCCAGCTTTTTCTTTCAGATGCTTGTCCACGAGGCTGAAAGAAAAATGTAATATTTTATCGGCACGTTTAAGACAAAAGTAAATAATAAGAATTCAATCAAGACTGTTCACATGAATGATGATAGCAAAGTGAGTGCATGTATTGTTGTGTTGCCAGATGCCAAGACTCGAGGTTTTAAAGTAAAATGGGACTTACTACTTCACGTATCCCATGTCATTTTCCAGCATCCACTGGAAGGTCTTGCACCTGTACTGCCCGAATATCAGTCTCAGCTGTCCCAAGTATTGGACTTCGGAGGGTGTCGCAGTCCATTGGTGGCACTGCCGTTTAGCTGAAAATAAAGCAAAAGCTTTTAAAAGTTTGAAGTTTTTGTGTTGCTGTGGTTTTATTGAGAAACTTTTAAAACATTTATCATGTACTAATTATACCCAGAGCACTGTTTGTTTGGTATGCTGTCTTGGAGAAATGAGACTGCTATTTATAAGAATTAAGCTAATATATTCACACTATAAAACTGACAAAGAGCAAGCGTGCATACCTCTCTCAATGGCAGTCTCCTCTATGCATTCAGTGATTCACAATTTGGAGCAGTCGGTGGCCTCTGCATTTTTGGCCCTACTTCCTTCAATGCTTCTAGTCATCCTGCACTGCTGCCTATCAGCTGGCAGGGTGCTGTTATGGATGCTTAGGGAAGGTAGCAGCGGGTCTGTACGGTCACTGTAACATTAACAAAACCAAATACATGAATAAATAATGGAATATAGGATGAAGGTAATTAAACCAGTAGTACCAACAACAAACTTTATTCAGACATCTGTGTGAACAAGTACACACAAGTCCCCAAACATTTATTCCCAAATAAACAGTAATTGAAACACTAAGTTTTACCAAAAGAAGTACTGCACTGGGGAGGGGGGGGTCGCGGTTGAATGATGTGCCCTCCACTTCCCAGATCTTTTCCTGGTTCAGTGGTTGTGACTTGTTCTGAGTTATCATTGTATACATGTACACATGCATATAATTGTATCCGTCGTGATATGACCTTCGCGGTTAAAAACGACGTTTAACACCAAATAAAGAAAGATATAATTGTATTTATTAACATACCTCATGTCTGCATTGGATGTGTTGTCCTTCTGTCCACGTCACCGGAACACACAAACTGAGACAAAGCAAAATACATATGATATTAGCATGTATTCTTCAATCAGTTGGCTTCATTCACCCACATTTTAAGCCAAAAGAGTCGTATTTAAAGAATGTAAACAAAAAAAAACTCTCCTTTCATATTGTGTACTTTCTGGCGTTTTTCCTCTGCACATTTCAGGATCAAGAAAGAAAACCAATAATACTTGATATTTCACCTAATGTATGGCCCTACACAGTGTCTAAAAAATATCCCTCATCCTCATATAATAATCCTTCAATAAGTGCCCATAAATCCTTCAAAGAGAACATCGAATTGGTATCATTTCAATGAGTGAATAACACGATTCTGACAACATCACCAACTACTATGAATACCAGACTTAAGCTACCATGCACCCTCATGTGACAATACTTCGATAAGTGCCCATAAATCCGTCCAAAAAAACTTCGACTTAGTCGTATTTCAATCAAAACAATGAACAAAACCGAGTCAGTTGTCGAGTGAACCTGACCTCAATTCGCCAGTGTGAGAGTTAATACACACTGATCATGACGATATCAACAATTACCAGAGACTGTTGGGAAACTATCCCTCACCTAGATAGAACAATCCTTCGATTTGATTAATTGTAAGCACAAAAACCAACTGGAATGTGTTCGATTTCGAGCAGACACTTTTAAGGTCCGCCATTTTAGATAGGAATTCGACATGAATGAGAGTGAATTCACACTGATTGTGACGATATCAACAACTAAAAAGCATACCTGAGACTTTGGTTGAAAGCTATCACTCAGCTTGATGTGAATATCCATCGAATTGATTAATTCTTAAGCATTAAAACCAACTGGAATGAGTTTCATTTCTAGCAGAGTCATGGGGGTCATCAGGCGTTCCTTCGACTACCTCACAGTAGAAGTTTTCCTGCAGCTCTACAAGTCACTTGTCCGTCCTATTCTCGAATATGGCCACGCAGTCTGGCAGCCGCAACACAAGACACTTTGTCAGGAGGTGGAGCGCGTGCAACGAAGGGCAACCAAGCTTATAAGCTCGCTGAAAGACAAACCCTACAGTGAACGGCTGGCCACTTTGAAGCTACCTTGTCTAGAGCATCGCCGCAAGAGGGGGGACATGATTGAAGTCTACAAGTACCTTCATGGTTTCTACAAGACAGAGCGGCCACAGTTCTCTTTCTTCGCTGGCAGAGACACCCGAGGCAGTACCCTGAAGCTAAGCAAGCCCCGCTACAGACTCAATGTCCGAGGCAACTTCTTCAGCGAGAGGATTGTGAACACGTGGAATAGCCTGCCAGACCAGGTCGTGACGGCACCATCTGTGATTGGACGCCCACTGGAAAGATCTCCCCTCTCTGTTTGATCCTGAGTGCTACTAGTAACTAGCTAGTAACTAGGCTGATCCCACCATGCATGCCAAAGTTGCTAAAGTTTACTACGAAAACGACCACAGAAGGATGAACAGGCCTAATTGGCCTCAAACATCTAACAAGTACAAGTACAAGTACAAGTAGCAGACACTACTTTGGCAGCCATCTTGAGAGACACTCGCCATGAGTGGAAAGTAAGCTGCGTTGTGATTGGTCAGGATTCTACAAGTTGTAGAACTTGTAGAAAGATATGCAATCAGAACGCAGGGCTGAAAAAGACATTGTAAAAAAGCAAGAGCTGTCATTGGTCAGAATTCTACAACTTGTAGAAAGATAGCACTTTCTATGAGCCGACGTCTGACGATCATCACAAATGTTGATGAATCGAGTGTGTAATTTCTTGGTGAGGGGGACTGCGTTCGCGCTATCCCCTGCAAATTTCAAATCAATATCAGTAGACTACTCCTTTCATTCCAACAGCATTGATGTGAAATAGGTTTCTTCTCATGGGAATTGGGGACAAAAAGTGGCTTTCAGCATGTGAGAGTGGAATATGAAGACATGCACAACAATCACAATGCTTTAATTGCGAAACAAAGAATGGTGCCATATTTTTTTCCTAGCTTTATTATATCGGTGATGCGAAGGATCACAGCACTCATATTTTGATAGAGTTATACCAACACAATAGGCTAGCATCTGAAGTTATACATTCGTGCTCTGATATTCCAATATATCAGCGCCAAACAGAGTTCTTTAAACAATGTGGACCGCTCAGATTTCATGTCCCCTTCTTTTGGATAGCTCTTTTGAGGCTGACATGGGAGAGTACAAGTCCCAACAGTCAAGCTTTTAAACAAAAATTGTGTCCCTTTATTGTTTACTTTATTTGAAATTATCTTAGAACATAAATTAGGTTGAATTATAAAATCTCATAATGTAATTATAGAACTCTGTCCAAGAAAAGTATGTTTGAACGGATTGGATGGTGTACAGCAGCTCACCTAAATCCTGATTAACCCTTTGCATCCAAAGATCCTGACTGGATTTTACCTGTTTCTAAAAATAGCACCGGGACTACTCCTTTCTTTAAATAGATCTGTTTGAGTGTAGCTTTTTACCTGTGTAGTATTATGAAGATTAATCTATTTTCCACAGCATAATACACGAATTTAGGTTAAATGAAATCATCAACAACATATGTCATCAAATGTATGCTTATTGATATGAAAATGGATATTTTGTGTCTGTGGATATTGCTTTAAATCTAACTTTGTTGACATGAATTGGGGTACTCCAGGGAATTGTCAGATCAAGTTCTGAGTCGCGTGTTGACCAGTTCTAGTTACCATCATACTTACCTGGCACGGGAGACACCTTGATCAACAAGGGGGTACTCCTAGGCTGAGGTCTGCCCATTGCACTTCGGGTGGATTGACGCTTACGATCATCACAAATGTTGATGACTCGAGTGTGTAATTTCTTGGTGAGGGGGACTGCGTTCGCGCTATCCCCTGCAAAATTCAAATCAATATTAGTACCCCTTTCATTCCAACAGCATTGATGTGAAAAAGGTTTCTCCTCATGGGAATTGGGAAAAAAAGTGGCTTTCAGCATGTGAGAGTGGAATATGAAGACATGGCGCACAACAATGCTTTAATTGGGAAACAAAGAATGGTGCCATATTTTTTTCCTAGCTTTATTATATCGGTGATGCGAAGGATCACAACACTCATATTTTGATAGAGTTATACCAACACAATAGGCTAGTGAGAGGGACTGCGTTCACGCTGTTCCGTGCAAAATTCAAATCTATATCAATTCTCCTTCCTTCCTTCGATTTGATGTATCACGTTTTTAGCTGTTCACATTGTTATACACAATCTCCATAGCTCAACAGCACCACAGCAATAAAACTAGTATTATGCTGTAATGCCAAACGGTATATATATTTTTGGGTTTAAACCTTTTTCTCGCAGAGGACCCAATATCATCTGCTTCAGCTTCAGTATGCACATCCCTGAAACACCTGCTATACACAATGCTACCTATGATGCACACCTGTTTCCATTTCTACTTACTTCCCGCCCTTCGGCTTGCCCTCGGACACCCAAGGCATTTACAGCAGGCCATTGTATACCACCAAGCAGGATTCCTCCCTCTTGACATGTGGCGGCGTAAGTGCTGCGCAGATTACAATGTTCGAGCCAACACAGTGCAAAACTCAACAAAAGAGGAGCTACAACCGCATTACAATCATGTCCAAAACAAAAAGGCCCACTTTGGGGGGCGGAAGGGTGGTGAACCACTGTACATAAAGGGAAAGTTTGTGTGCGTGCCTGTGTGTGTTCTTAATCTAAGACAAATGTCGCCAATGTTTTTACAGAGTGACGTTAAATAAACGATTTTATCATAACTTACTTCCAACGAGCTTCATGAGCATTTGTCATTTGCAATACTGTACTTTGCTTTAAAGTGATGGAGTTACTTTCCTTTATGGAGTTATTACTTTCCTTGCCATGGGAGGAAAAAGGTTGATACATGTTTTGCTTACTGAGATCAAAATTTGGTGCTGAGTGACATAATCATGTGTATGAGTTACCTTGTAGGCTGCCTATAATGAGTTAACTTTCTCATCAGTCCCATGAGTGAGAGAGGCGTGTGAAGGTACAGTCAACCCTGTCTATAACAACCACCAAGTGACTGGTTGCCGTAGACATGCAGGTGGTCGATATGGAAAAGAATCATATAGAAGAAGAAAAACCTCATCAGGAATCTTTGTGGGTCAGGTTATAATGGTCAAGTGGTCGTAAGGGCAGGTTTCACTGTATTAGCTCATTCTCTGGACAGGCGCAGTGGCGTAGTGCCCAAGTAAAAAAGTACCACACTATGTACTATAGTATACTATAGTAAAAGTACTATGGTATACTATAGTTTACTATAGTACAAGTACTATGGTACATTGAATTGTACTATGGTATACTATAGTACATCGTGTGGTACTTTTTCAGCTGGGTGGTAAGACATCGGCCTCCTAATCGGAAGGTCGTGAGTTCGAATCCCGGCCGCGGCCGCCTGGTTGGTTAAGGGTGGAGATTTTTCTTATCTCGCAGGTCAACTTATGTGCAGACCTGCTAGTACCTTAACCCCCTTCGTGTGTACACGCAAGCACAAGACCAAGTGCGTACGGAAAAGATCCTGTAATCCATGTCAGAGTTCGGTGGGTTAATTATAGAAACATGAAAATGCACAGCATGCTTCCTCCGAAAGCGGTGTATGGTTGCCTAAATGGCGGGGTAAAAACCGTCATACACGTAAATATATCCACTCGTGCAAAAACACGAGTGTACGTGGGAGTTTCAGCCTACGAACGCAGAAGAAGAAGAAGCTCATTCTCTATTTGTCTATGTGTGCAGGTACTGACCTTTGCCCCAGGAGAGAGCCAGAAAAACATGGTCATTCAGATCATCAACGACGCCCTGCCAGAGCCAGACGAACAGTTTGAAGTTGTGCTGTCCAACCCGCAAAATGGAGCTACTCTTGGCCAGTTCGCCAGAGGTTGGTCTTTTCTGCTTCCCTGATGCAAGGTCCACTATAGATGTTATTTCAGTCTCTGTGTGTTTGTATATGACTGTGTACGTAGGTGTTAGTTGGAGTGCCTTGGAGAATGATGAGCATATGAGCTTGCGGTGATCATCCTTTATTGAGGATGAAAGTCGCTTGTTCATTTCAATGCTTGTTATTCTCTCAGGTGCCAGGAGAAAAGGTTCCGTACAACTCTCGCTTACTCTATTACACATGTCGTATGCATTAAGAGCGATTACTTCCCTTTGGTTATTTGACATCTGTTTATGCTGCACATAGGGCAAGATGTGCAGTACTTCTGCTGGTGACATGTATAGTACTGACATTAAAGTTGAATGCGTGTACTATCAAGTTTATTCAGAACATAAGCTTATTTCAGCAATATCTGTCCTTAGTATTCAAACAATTGCAAATTAAGAGTATTCCCACAGTATTGTTTCCCACTCTTTTAAATTGCAAGTGCAGGGATCACTGACAAGCTTTTAAAAACAAACAAACACACGTTATATAGGCATACGCAACAATTTGGAAAAAATGTGCGCCACTGTGACAAACGGATTTGCACATAGATGTATATTGGAGTTATGTGACGCAGGTGTACAACATTTCATGGGCCACGAACTTTGAGTAGGCACCGCACGGTGAAATATTGTCCGTACAGTGCAGTGATGTCACGTGTGAGATGTGACCAATCGGAGAAGAGTATTAACTGAGGTCGCGTTTTATAGACTGTAGGACAGGCAGAGCTTGCCAGACCATCGACAAGAGAAGACGGGTCTCTTACTGGGTAAAGTTTCTCACCGGGCGCTGGGAGGTCGGTTAGACTCGTGCCGCGGTATTGAATCGTTGGATTCAACTGCTGTGTTTACAGCATCCCGGGCCGAGAGGGGTCGCGGAGTGGGGATACGAGACGGGAGGTTCCACCCTTACGTCCCGAGCCGTGAGCTGTGGGAGCGCAGGAGGGAGTCAGCGTGAAGCGCTGTAGAACGGGGACCCCGTCCCATTCCACCACGCGAAGATAGTTTGCGTGGGTGGGGTGGATCAGTACGTACCACTGAATGTGTGAGTACGACTGGGAAAAGTAACCAGCGAGATAGCTGTGCGGAGAGACGTTCCCCAAGTAAAGGAACACGAGACGTAGAGCGTCCGTGACTTTTTTGATCTGTGTGTAACAGAAATGAATATTGACAGAAGTATTGCTTGAGACAATTATGACTTCGTGTGTGTAATGAGACAGACAGGCTCTCACGGAAAAAAGCTTGAAGTGTTCTACGTGTGTGCGCGTGAATTATAGACTGCATTAGAAAGTAACATGTGTGTATTTCTGTGCAGCTAGTTTTCTGTATGTTAACAGAAATAGAACTTCCTTGTTGAGTGAGAGTGATTTGTAGAATGAATGGGAAATAATATGTTTATGTTGTATTGATTGTTTCAATAGAGGTACACGGGCAAAGGGCTGTAACCGTGTTCTTGTCTTTGTGCCTGGTTGGAGTGTTGTGTGTGTATGTGTGAAGGATAGATAGTAAACAGAGAGAAGCACGCACAATTTCTGATAGGAGTAAACATACAGACATACACACGTAAATTCCAGCCGTAACAGCCACAGAGCAATTTTTTTATCGTGTGCAAGATTTGTTACCACTGCCAGAGATACAAAAATCACAGTACAACAGCCATGTATTTATATGTCTGAAAGCCAAGTGTATGCATTTTGACAGAGGAGAAAAAGAGGAACACTACTTTTGCCTATGCCATGTGACATGTAGCGATGGGAAGAAAACCATGTTGGTTAGTTTAGAGTGTCAAAAAATGCAAAAACAATTGTGTGCATCGCAATCCCTGTCAAGTGGCTTAACAGATTGACGCTACTGTTTCTTGAGAGGAGGGAGGGAGGAACGTTGGGCGAATGTGATTCAAGGCTTTAAATCAGTGTCTTTTAGGAGATTAACTTTTTCCTTGTTATTCCTTTAAAGGTAAATTTTAAGGCTGGGTGCAGTTTTGTTTCGTTTAGACAATGGGAGACAATGAGTTAAGCATGTCTGTGTTACTAACACTTTACTTTTATACTTACGAATCTTTGCAGCCACGGTGACCATCTTAGCAAATGACGGTTCGGCCGGTCAGGTCACTTTTGTGACACCAGCACGCGTGGAAATTGCGGAACCAAAGGGGGACAACCAGACTGGGATCAAGGCAGAGTTGTCTGTGCAGCGAGGGCCAGGGATCTATGGCAAAGTGTCTGTACCATTTGTGATCACAAACCGCTTCAACGTTCCTACCACTGATGTGTCGCCAGCAAGTGGGGTGGTTGTATTTGAAGATCGTCAGGTGAGAATGCTGATTACTGTAAGATGTAGATCAATAGATCGTAACTGATAAACTGCTAACATTCCAAATTCAACAACAACAAAAAGTCAAGAAAGGTTAGCTTATGGAATGGTTAACCGTGACGAAAGCAAACATTCTGGGATTAAACATAAACTAACTTAACCTTCCTCTTTATTTTTTTTCAATTTTTTTGGTATTCTGTCAGATGTAGAACAGCAAAAAGAATCAACTCATTATGCAAAGATTTTATTGTCCTTAACTTAAATAAGCAAAGTTGTTTAGCAGTCTCAGATTTAAGACATGAACATTACTACCCATCACAGTTGATAACAAAAAATACAGTTAGACACAAGTTAAAACCCCTGTTAAGACCTCTAGGACCCCATTTGTTTTTAAACCTAAGCTGAGGGCGGGGATGTAGCTCAGTCGGTAGCGCGCTGGATTTGTTTCCAGTTGGCCGCTGTCAGCGTGAGTTCGTCCCCACGTTCGGCGAGAGATTTATTTCTCAGAGTCAACTTTGTGTGCAGACTCTCCTCGGTGTCCGAACACCCCCGTGTGTACACGCAAGCACAAGACCAAGTGCGCACGAAAAAGATCCTGTAATCCATGTCAGAGTTCGGTGGGTTATAGAAACACGAAAATACCCAGCATGCTTCCCCCGAAAACGGCGTATGGCTGCCTAAATGGCGGGGTAAAAAACGGTCATACACGTAAAATTCCACTCGTGCAAAAAACACGAGTGTACGTGGGAGTTTCAGCCCACGAACGAAGAAGAAGAAGAAGAAGAAACCTAAGCTGCCTTCTTAGACTCTCTTCCTGATTTCTGTTTATTTTAAGACCAATTTTTCTCCACATTTTGGCAGTTTTTTCCATCCACTTCACAATTTTTCTGGGGGAAAACATCTGGGGGTAAAAAATCACTTTGGTTTTATCTTTTAGAAATCACTCCACGTGATTTTGTTTGTGGTGATGACTGGATTTGATCATTTCTGCTGCCACGTGTACTAAAAAGTTTGTAGTGATGACTGGATTTGATCATTTCTGCTGCCACGTGTACTAAAAAGTTTGTAGTGATGACTGGATTTGATCATTTCTGCTGCCACGTGTACTAAAAAGTTTTACTTTTACTTTGTTAGTACAGATATCTTTTGGTTTTTTAACTTTTAGATTTTTACTTTAATTGTTGTTGAACTTTTTGCTTGACTTTTATCATTTCACACCTTTCATGCTCTGTTCTCAAGACCACAGCGGTGATTGAAGTAACAGCCGTGGACGACGAGGACCCAGAAACGGAAGAAGAATTCCTGGTCAAGCTTCAGGCCCCAGACAATGGGGCAACTCTGGGAAACTTGACCACTGCCACAGTCATCGTCCAGCCAAGTGATTCTCCGTACGGTCTCTTTGAGATCTACCCAGCTGGCACAAGGTGGGAATTCACTGTCTGCTTGTATTTTGGACTTTCTAGAAATAGGCTTGTTATTTGTGAATAAAAAATGTAATAAGATTTGTTTGTTTGTTGGATTGATGTGTCCTTACCTATTATAGGTGGTAATGTTCTTTTGCCTTAACTTGGGTGTTGATCGGTTTTCTTGTCTTTTATTGTTTTATACTATTCTTTCACTGCCTGTACAAAATAAACATATATGGCCATATAAGAGACATATAAGAAACCTGTAAGAAACATATTAGTTTCTTATAAGCAACATATAAGTTTTATGTATGACAAGTAAAAAGCTGTGTATGTCAGTTATAGGAATACATGTATAGGTTTCTTATAAGTTTCTTATATAATAATAATAATAATGATAATAATAATAATGCATATTTATATTG
The DNA here is from genome assembly GCF_037325665.1 of Littorina saxatilis. NCBI lineage: Eukaryota > Metazoa > Mollusca > Gastropoda > Littorinimorpha > Littorinidae > Littorina > Littorina saxatilis. The sequence goes on from NC_090245.1 coordinate 100,705,206, forward strand.
TGCATGTATGAGCTCATTAGGTTTAACCCTGCTCAAATGAACCTTATATGAATCTTATGTGAGTCTTATATGAATCAGAACTTAATTAGTTTCTGCATCGAAGAATTCAGGACTTAGAACAATTAAATTTGGACCATGCTAAATTACTGGCAATACTGGCTTTCATATATGTTTAATATATAAACAGGAAGTTGATGGTTTGCCTTGAGCATTATCTCCCCCTGATTGAACGGCCATGTTGGATAGAATTCAAACTTCTTGTGACAGCAGCTCTGTGAATGTCAAGCAAGAAATCAGTGAAAGAGCAGGACTAAAATGGCAGAATTCTTACAGAAATGATTTGACTTGATGTATGAATATGTGAAGAGAATGTTTATATCATGCTGATGTTTTTGGGTGGCTGGCAGCCCAACCAACCCAACAGCTTGACAGGTTGTGTTTTTATTCAAAATCCAATTTCCCTCCATTATTGTTTTTGCTCTAGTTCTGGTTCTGCATGGTTCTGCATGTTTACCAGCACTACTTTAGTTCAAGCAACAACAAACTGTTACAGCTGTGCATAAATATTCAAGAAAATAATTTGTGGCTGTAACTTGTTTGTTGTTTGTTGCTCATAATTACAAGTTTCAAAGTTCATTGGTTTTGGAAAGGACAATTAACATGTCTTATAGTCCTCTTAAATTCTTGTGACCTGCAGTGATCTAGAGATGTTTGTGTTTGCCCTCAAACTGAACAAAAATTCAGTAAAGCTATAAATATACTGAACCAAATAAGGTATTTTTCAGTTGGATTCATTATAATTCAAAGTCAAGACAGTTTAGTTGAGTTAAGCAGGTCACTTTTGCTGTTATTGCCCTTGTAAACACAAATGTAGGTCAAGGTCGTGTGTCTAGTATGAGACCTGTAAGTGTCATATGTGACCCTCCACCACGAAATGAGTCGCATGTCACCTCGCGCGGTTCTGCGCTAGGCTTAATAAAAGTCCAGGGAGTGTCTGGTAACAGTTTGAGGGTCACCTTAGTCACAGGTTTATAACTCAAACAGTTTTCGCTCTTTTCTAAAACGGTTTTCACCACTGGATAGAGCATGAAAAACTCTTTAGAAAAATGTAAAAATATGAAAATCATGCAAAGGTGACATGCGACTCATTCCGTGGTGGAGGGTCACATATATGAGGCATATTATCCTGTAGGGTTAATTCATATAAGATTCTTATAAGTTTCATATATGAGAATTTCATATAAGAGACCTATATGTTTCATATAAGAGAATATAAGATTCATATAAGAGACCTATATGAATTCAGGTTATAGGTTTAATATATGATTCATATAAGTTTCCTATAAGAATTGACCTCATTTGCATTTAGAATACCTACCGTATTTGACGGATTACAAGACGCACCGTTTTATAAGCCGCACCCCCGACTTTTTAAAAAAAATTGGGACGAGCCACGTATAGGCCGCGTCACTATATTAGCCGCCGTCGAAAAAAATATAATCAGATCGTGTCAATCAATCAAAACAACCAGGCAAACGAAAGTACGGTATTTGGCAAAATCGGCTCCGAGAATAAACAAGTGAAACAAAGAAGAAAAGTGAAAAAGTTTAAAGAAAAATATCACACACACACAATTTGTAACCAACACACACATGTAGTCCCGCCCGGAATAAGCTTTTTTGAGATGATTTACGACTTTTGCGCACATTTCGAGCAGACGAAAACACAACATGGCGGCTCACGCTCCTCCAACTATCGCGAGACACAAAAAAACTAAATCTTGCGCGCGCGAGATCCTGATACATCCGGTGTTTCTCTGCACGCTATCTTGTCACGACGACTTGTTGACAAACAAAGATTCGCGAAAGAAAGAGAAAAGCGCCGAGTAGAGAGCTAATAAAGTACCGGTAATTGCTAATCGAGCGAAATGAAAATCCGCGGCGACTTCCATTTGGTGAATGCTATTAAGTTTAGGTAACGTTTTAGCCGCATCTTTTTATAAGCCGCAATGCGATTTTATTTTTTTTTAAAGTCGCGGCTTGTAGTCCGTCAAATACGGTACATGCCACATGTATGATTCTATCATATAAGAATCTTACATGAAATGGGGTCCAATTTCTTATAAGTTCATTTCGTACGGGAGTATGTATGTGTGTGTGTAGTAGCGGGAATGTGTGTCTGTCTGTGTATACTTCTGCAGCATGTCTGTCTGCCTATTTGTCTGAATCTATCTTTGCATGTCTGTGTATTCTTGTGCATTTTGTGTGAATGGGTCATATCGCATTTTGTCCTGAGTCTTTTTATACTGGGTACAATGGAACCCAAGGGCCCCTTCTTCCCTTTATGTAAAATTTTGCTTTTTACAAATTTTCTGTTCTTATTCTTAATTAACCTCTGTAAATATACCTCAAATTTAAGACTCCCTCTTTTTTAAGAACTTATAGATCAAACTCGTCAATTAATTTTTAAGCCTCCAAGCTGAAATGCAATACCAAAGTCCAGCCTTCGCTGAAGATTACTTGACCAAAATGTCAACAAAATTGGTTGGAAAATGAGAGTGTGACAGTGCCACCTGAACTTTCACAATAAGCCGAATATGACATCATCAAAGACATAAATAAAAAAAATGAAAAAAACATCTGGGGATATCATACCCAGGAACTCTCATGTGAAGTTTCATGAAAATCGGTTCAGTAGTTCTCTCTGAATCGCTCTACACACACAGACATACATACATATACACACACACACACACACACACACACACACACACACACACACACACACACACACACACCAGACCAGACCCTCATCTCGATTCCCGGTCAACGTTAAAACATTTAGTCAAAATGTAAAAAGAATGTCTATTTTTCAGAGTGTCCAGCCTAGACGTGGAGGAAAACGCCGGCACCATCAAACTGGATGTGGTGCGCACCAAAGGTCTCCGAGGTCGCGTCAGCGTCGACATCACCACCAAGTCCGGCACCGCCACTTTCCTCTCCAGCAGCACTAACATCGTTCTGGCAGAGCTCCAGTCCGTCCCTGCCGCCAAGATCAGTGCATGGCACGTCATCGAGACTGGGAGTGCCACCTATGTGCTGATGCTTACCTCCCTTACCACCAACGAGCAGCTACGAAGCTTGCTGCCTGCGTCGAGTCCTGTGGAGGCAGGACAGAGCGTCTTGTATCGATGGCAGGGCGAGCTGGTCTATGTTAGGGTAAGGGCTGTTTGGCATTGTAATGAGTGTTTTAATAACTAGTTGGTGTTAGCCAGCTGTGCTGTTTGACCCAGTCAGCAATCATAACAGTCTCTGTGATCACACAGAAACCAACATCCCTTTTTACATTTAGTCAAGTTTTGACTAAATGATTTAACATAGAGGGGGAATCGAGATGAGGGTCATGGTGTATGTGTGTGTGTGTGTGTGTGTGTGTGTGTGTGTGTGTGTGTGTGTGTGTGTGTGTGTAGAGCGATTCAGAGTAAACTACTGGACCGATCTTTATGAAATTTTACATGAGAGTTCCTGGGTATGATATTCCCAGACGTGTTTTTCATTTTTTGGATAAATGTCTTTGATGACGTCATATCCGGCTTTTTGTAAAAGTTGAGGCGGCACTGTCACACCCTCATTTTTCAATCAAATTGATTGAAATTTTGGCCAAGCAATCTTCGACGAAGGCCGGACTTTGGTATTGCATTTCAGCTTGGAGGCTTAAAAATTAATTAATGACTTTGGTCATTAAAAATCTGAAAATTGTAATTAAATTTATTTTTGTAGAAAACGATCCAACATTACGTTCATCTTATTCTTCATCATTTTCTGATTCCAAAAACATATAAATATGTTATATTCGGATTAAAAACAAGCTCTGAAAATTAAAAATATAAAAATTATGATTAAAATAAAATGTCCGAAATCGATTTAAAAACAATTTCATCTTATTCCTTGTCGGTTCCTGATTCCAAAAACATATAGATATGATATGTTTGGATTAAAAACATGCTCAGAAAGTTAAAACGAAGAGACGTACAGAAAAGCGTGCTATGCAGCACAGCGCAACCGCTACCGCGCTAAACAGTTTCATTCTGTGAGTTCCACAGCTTGACTAAATGTAGTAATTTCGCTTTTCACGACTTGTTGAGACAACTGTGGTAACCCACACAGATTGGGAAAAAAAGACACTGTCAGGTTTTTAAGACTTCTGATACAGGTAGGCAAGGGAAAGACAACTTTTACTCAGGATTTTAACAGATAATTTCATCAGTGCTAATTCAGGGACAGACTAAATAGCTTTACTTATGATCAAGGCAACATGATTTATGTGCTTGAACTTATTCACTGATGAAAAGATTGTATCTTGAAATTAAATATTCTCCCATGTTTGTTTTTTATGCAGGAAGATGTACAAAGTGCGCACGGTTCAGCCATCATTTTCTCCCTTTTTCACTTTTGCAGACTCTTGCAACAGATGGCGCCACTGCAGCAGCCTCGTTCAGCACGGGAGGCAAGAGCTACTTTGTCATCGCCAACAGCGGCAAGGAGGGGGCCCGAGAGGTGCAGTCCATTCTCTACAGACTGGACACCGATGGCTCAGTGGAAGTGGTCAGTTGTGCCGTTTCCTGACTTTTTTTTCATTCAATTGACTGAAAGTTTTGATGAGGGCAGAGGGGTCGATATTTGTCTCCCCAGGTGTGTGTGAGTGTGTGTGTGTGTGTGTGTGTGTGTGTTTCTCAAAAACAGATTTTTGTTATTTTGGTTGTTACCAGGTACAAGGATTAACAACCAGTGGCGCAGCAGATGTCAAACACTTTGTGGACAACAGCACGCATCACCTTGCTGTGGCCAATTCACTGGATGACAGCAGTCGCTCCGACATCAAATCTTTTGTCTACACCTGGGATTCAGCAACACAGAAGTTTGGCGTCTCACCTACGCAACAGGTGTCCACGCTCTATGCTAAGGCGGTGGAGGTGTTCACCATTAGTGATGTTGTGTACATGGTCGTGACCAACTTCTATGACAGGACATCTGGATCTTATGAAATTGAGTAAGTTGTTTGTGTTTATTTTGTTTGATTTGGGGCTGGTACAAATTTGTAGGCAAAATTGTAGACAACTGATTGTTCACCTGAAGTTTTTTTATCAGAATCTTGTTCACAGTACTACTTTTCATCATGACTTTGATCTCTAGTCTTACTACTTTTCATTGCTTACTACTTTTCATTGTTTAATACTTTCATCATTATATCTTTTCTGGCACAATATCCCTGATTTTATGTACACACACCAACACAGATGCTGACAATTACAACCATACACAAGTACACATGCATGTATGCAGAGAGATTAAGAGACAGAGGTGCGCACACACACACACACACACACACACACACACACACACACACACACTCACACACATATGTACACACACACATATGTACACACACACACAAGAACGATAACTATGGTAAGCAATTACAGGATCAGGAAGTTTGAAATGACACATATCTTCATATTTTCCGTATTTTCAGTTCCATAGTGTTCCGCAGAGGCACAGACAAATCTTTTATACAACACCAACGACTTGCGACAAAAGGTGCTGTGGATGTCACTCATTTTACCATCGGCAACACACACTTCTTGGTCGTGGCCAGTAACCGACAGGATGTCATCAGCTCACCACAAACGTCGCGACTTTATCGCTGGGACATTTCCACTCAACAGTTTCTGACACATCAAGATCTGAGCACAACCAGGGTGTCGGCGGTCAATGCTGTCACTTTGCAGGATGGGACAGGTGAGACATAGATAAGTACAAGAAATTTAAGTTGTACGCCCTCACGGAAAATTAAGCCATTAGGGGCATGTGAGACAATACATAGTACGCTGAAACCTCTATTTTTAGACCCCCATTTGAAGACTTCTGACGGGCGCAGTGGCGTGGTGGTAAGACGTTTAGCCTCCTAATCGGGAGGTCGGGAGTTCAAATCCCGGTCGCTGCCGCCTGGTGGGTTAAGAGTGGAGATTTTTCCGATCTCCCAGGTCAACTTATGTGCAGATCTGCTAGTGACTTAACCCCCTTCGTGTGTACACGCAAGCACAAGACCAAGTGCGCACGGAAAAGATCATGTAATCCATGTCGGAGTTCGGTGGGTTATGGAAACACGAAAATACCCAGCATGCCTACTCGACGAAAGCGGAGTGAGCTGACTATGCTTTCAGAGTATAGTGTGGGGAACCCAAATGGGCAAACGAGCTCACACGTAACCAGACAATTCTGGAACGCTGAAGAAGAAGAAGAAGAAGACTTCTGCCACTGATTTTCCTTTGACATAGCAGTTTTTGTTGGGCTATAATACTTTAGCTCTAAAATCTCTACCCTGTTTGACAGGCTTCGCCTCCGAAGGTGATTCTTGTGCTTCGGTCACTTGGTTACAATAGTATTGATAAATTTACATTTCTTTTAAGTTTCTTTTTAAAGGTCTTGAAGTAGAGGTACCACTGTATATGTTTTCTGCCACCACCCCGCCCTCTTTTTAAGACGCCCCCCCCCCTTACCAATTCAAGACTTCCCTCGATTTAAGATCTGATTGTCTCAGATTTGTGTAGATATTAAAATTGGGTTACACTGTATGTAAACCTGTCTCCTTCTTTCCTGCACTTTCAGTGTTGCTAGCCATAGCCAACAGTGTGGGAGCGTCGGATGTTCTGCAGTGGAACGTCTCTCAGAGTCGCTTTGTGACAGCATGGTCAGGTGACCCTTACCTTCTGCTCCAGCCAATCACCATCCAGCAGTCTACCGGAGCTTTGCATCTATTGGCCGCTGCTGATGTCATTACCAGCAATGATGGGAAGTTGTTCCAGATCGCCCGGATTACCGACCAGAGTGATTTTGTGCAAAGGTAGGAATATCATGTTTGAATGTTACCTCCTATGCCAGTGGTGAAATACTTATATGCCACCCAGTTGTGTGCTTTGTAACTGATGATACTGACGGTGGATAGGTTTCAGTTCAGTTCTACTGCTTTTCTCAGCAAAAGGCACAGTGTGGTAAGGTATTTATATTCTACCATGTTGAACTTTTTCCTTTGGAGGGGGGGGGGGGGGATTGGCGGGTAAGGGAGTCAGAATCTGTGTGTGTACGTGTGTATGTGTGTGTGTGTGTGTTTATGCATGTGTGTTCTCTTCTGCCAGCTCTCTCAGGATTATGTTCTGTCCAAGATAGTAGTTTTGCTATTTTATCTTGCTCTGCATTGCAAAGCATTTGCTAGAACCATACTATGAGTCAAGGTGAACAGTGTTTTCCAAACACTTATCAATAAGCTTTTCTTTCTTCTTTATCAGGAGCGTGACCCTGACCTTTGAACCCACCCAGACAGAGCTGCACACGATGGTAGTAGTTCTTCAGGACGACAAACCGGAGGACACAGAATCATTCACCGTCGACATTGTCAACCCTCAGGATGACGCGGAAGTGGGTCCACGGAGCTCTGTCACCATCAACATCCTCTCCAACGACAATGCTCATGGCATCATTCAGTTTGCCCCTGTACGTTTGTTGCGAGGGTATTCATTTTATTGGAGTTACATAAGCTTTGAAGTGTTATGTTTGATAAAAACATGTTATACTTTGCGCCTCAACAGTTTTTGATGATGAGTTCCTATACCGAGAGGCATAAATTCCGCAAACTGAACTTTAAAAAATCACAAAAAATTAACTCAGTGGTGAATGTTTTCAATGTTTGAATATTTTCTTTATTGGCCATTTTAGTGTTTATAAACCTTTGCTTTATTGATTTTGAATAGAACATCATGAAATGACAATTTTTCAAAAAAAGTGACTGAGTCCAAGCGCAATGATTTCGGAAAACGTTCAGTGTTCATCACGTTCAATGCTTTGGCCAGCTCTAAGCATCCCAATCGCTTGCTGTCTCTCTCCTTCATCAAGTCGTGGCATGATTGCGATATCTGATACAGCCAAACAGCCAGTTGCATTTTATAGGGCCACACACTATCTTTTTTACGTTATTGTCTCCCGTTCAGCCCATTGTCTTTATTAGCACAGTGAGCTGTGGCTGGATCAGCAATACTGCAAAGCGCACGCTGACAGCGTGAAACATTTGCTCCGACACTTAAGATGTCAACTACAAATTACAGGTTCAATCTGATTTTCGTTTGAGAGCAAAATCGTTCAATGCACTATTTGCAGAATTTATGCCTTTCAGTATTTATGTATTGTATGGTATGTTTTAGTGCATTTTTTTCTCATGGATCTCTGATCTATGGTAGAAGCAGAGTAACCATGTAGTGTATTTTAGAACAGATACGTGTCCAAATAAGGAACTGGGGGGGGGGGGGGGGGGGGGGGTATAATTAGGGCACTTTTTCCTCATAATACTCTTATGTATGATAGAAGGTACGCAACCATGTAGTGTATGTTAAATCAGATTTATGCATTTCCAAATGGGGAACTTTGATGTTTCCCGCAGTGGGGCACTGCGGTTATGAAATTAAAGGCCCCTCCTGTTTTTGGAACCGCAGGAGCTTTCTAGTTTGCTGTTAGGTAGATTTTTGGTTCCTCTTTCCTGTCATGCTCTCTTTTTCTTCATGAATTCTTTTCTTTTTTCTGCCTTCTTGCTCATTCACCTGTATTTTTTCCAAAAATCTCTTCTCTTGCCGCTTGTCTCGCGATTCATGTATAGTTTAATCTGTTAGTGTTCTGATGTAAGTCCAGCAGTAGATAGGTTAAGCCTATTTTAACATACTGGAAACTGGTAATCTTCCAGTAGGTATTAATTTAGTTTTACTAAAGCCTGCTGGGACACAAGTAATGGGTTAGTGCATTTGTAAACAGGAATCGCTTGACAAGTGGCCCCCTTCATCCCCCCCTTCCTCGTCCTGATATGGCTCTGCGTAGTCGGCTGGACGTTAAGCAACAAATAAACAAACAAACAAACTTTGATGTTTGTGTGTGTGAGTGTTACAAATTATATAAACATTTTAGAGTACTGTGTTCTGTAGATCTGTCTTTAAACACTTCAGATATGAGATAAAAATGAAAATACAGTAAGCAAGGTGCAAATGTGTATCTGTTTGAATGGGAAAAAGCAACTGCTCACAGTTTTTAGAACATTTTTCCCTTCAAACTTTTGCAATACAGTTTTTGTTTGTTTTTGTTTAAAGTAACTCTTTTCCATCTGAGCATGCCTCTGTCGGGTTTAAATGGGATGTGGAAGAGTTGCTTCCCCTGTTTTTCCTTGTCTTTCCATTGACACACTGAGGCAAGCTACACATGACATTGTAGGCTTGCCTGATTGTTTATATTGAAACAAGCTAAAGCGACTTTTCCACAACCCATACAAACTTGACAGAGTTATTTCCAAACACTGTCTATTGTTTTAATGTATCTTTGTGCAGGACTCGTTGAACGTGGTTGCCGTGGAGAAAGATGGCGGTGACAACACTGTTGTGCTGCATGTGGTGCGGGAGAAAGGCTACTTCGGCCATGTTGCGGTGCGCTGGGTGGCTACAGGCGATCACAACGGATTGCAGGATATCACGCCTCTTTCTGGAACTGTGAGAAGGATGTTTTATGGCCGTGTGTTTTTGTCTTATCATTCCAGGACTCAGGAATGTTTTATTTCAGGCCTCAGCCCACAAATAGGGTGATACACCACAACAATTAAATTGATATAACTGATATTAAAATCTTAGGTGTTTTGGCAATCTTTGTTACTGGGCCAATCCTATAGGCGTCATATCATCCCAAAACAGTTGATAGTTACTTGATGACACAAAGTAGGGATAGTGAAAAACAAACAGAAGGAAAAAATCAAAACTTGACTAAATGTAATGAACGTCCAGAATAATTGGTGTTACCACCCACTCCCCACTCCCCAAATCCTTCACCTTTTCAAACTGAATAGAAGTTTAAATCTACAGATGTTATGAACAGAAAAACCTTATCATTATTTTCATCTTACCTTTTTTTCCAGGTGGAGTTTGCTGACGGCCTGTCCGCGACAACCATTTCTCTCACCATCCGGGATGACATCATTGCAGAGTTCACCGAGGTCACTTACGTCCGACTGACTGAGATTGTGGATGATGGTTCGTCTTTGCCCTCAAGGGGCGCACAACTAGGTGAGAGAAGAATGTGTATCTGTTTTACAAGGGGCGCACAACTCGGTGAGAGAAGAATGTGTATCTGTTTCACAAGGGGCGCACAACTCGGTGAGAGAAGAATGTGTATCTGTTTCACAAGGGGCGCACAACTCGGTGAGAGAAGAATGTGTATCTGTTTCACAAGGGGCGCACAACTCGGTGAGAGAAGAATGTGTATCTGTTTCACAAGGGGCGCACAACTCGGTGAGAGAAGAATGTGTATCTGTTTCACAAGGGGCGCACAACTCGGTGAGAGAAGAATGTGTATCTGTTTCACAAGGGGCGCACAACTCGGTGAGAGAAGAATGTGTATCTGTTTCACAAGGGGCGCACAACTAGGTGAGAGAAGAATGTGTATCTGTTTTACAAGGGGAGTACAGGGGAACCCCCAGTTTAAGACCTCCGAAAGTCTGAGATAATCAGGTCTTAAAAAGGAGGGAGTCTTAAAATGGGGTTAATTTACAGAGGTTATGAACAGAAAGTCTGAGATAATCAGGTCTTAAAAAGGAGGGAGTCTTAAAATGGGGTTAATTTACAGAGGTTATGAACAGAAAGTCTGAGATAATCAGGTCTTAAAAAGGAGGGAGTCTTAAAATAGGGTTAATTTACAGAGGTTATGAACAGAGAGTCTGAGATAATCAGGTCTTAAAATGGAGGGGGTATTAAAATGGGGGTACATATACAGAGGTTATGAACAGAAAGTCTGAGATAATCAGGTCTTAAAAAGGAGGGGGTATTAAAATGGGGGTACATTTACAGAGGTTATGAACAGAAAGTCTGAGAAAACAGGGTCTTAAAAGGGAGGGAGTTTTAAATTGGGGTTAATTTACAGGGGTTATGAACAGAAAGTCTGAGATAATCAGGTCTTAAAAAGGAGGGAGTCTTAAAATGGGGTTAATTTACAGAGGTTATGAACAGAAAGTCTGAGATAATCAGGTCTTAAAAAGGAGGGAGTTTTAAAATGGGGTTAATTTACAGGGGTTATGAACAGAAAGTCTGAGATAATCAGGTCTTAAAAAGGAGGGAGTTTTAAAATGGGGTTAATTTACAGGGGTTATGAACAGAAAGTCTGAGATAATCATGCAGGTCTTAAAAAGGAGGGAGTCTTAAAATGGTGTTAATTTAGAGAGGTTATGAACAGAAAGTCTGAGAACACAGGGTCTTAAAAAGGAGGGAGTCTTAAAATGGTGTTAATTTAGAGAGGTTATGAACAGAAAGTCTGAGAAAACAGGGTCTTAAAACAGAGGGAGTCTTAAAATGGGGTTAATTTACAGGGGTTATGAACAGAAAGTCTGAGAAAACAGGGCTTTAAAAAGGAGGGAGTCTTAAAAGGGTGTTAATTAATTTACAGAGGTTATGAACAGAAAGTCTGAGATAATCAGGTCTTAAAAAGGAGGGAGTCTTAAAATGGGGTTAATTTACAGAGGTTATGAACAGAAAGTCTGAGATAATCAGGTCTTAAAAAGGAGGGAGTCTTAAAATAGGGTTAATTTACAGAGGTTATGAACAGAAAGTCTGAGAAAACAGGGTCTTAAAAAGGAGGGAGTCTCAAGATTTACACAGGTTATGAACAGAGTCTGAAAAAACAGGGTCTTAAAAAGGAGGGAGTCTCAAGATGGGGGTACATTTACACGGGTTATGAACAGAAAGTCTGAGAAAACAGGGTCTTGAAAAGGAGGGAGTCTTAAAAGGGTGTTAATTAATTTACAGAGGTTATGAACAGAAAGTCTGAGATAATCAGGTCTTAAAAAGGAGGGAGTCTTAAAATGAGGTTAATTTACAGAGGTTATGAACAGAAAGTCTGAGAAAACAAGGTCTTGAAAGGGAGGTTCCACTGTAGGACAGCATCTTGGGTAACAATTTGAAACACCATTCCCACCCATCCAAGGCCTCACCCCCAACACACATCTTGCAAATCAAAGCATTTACACCTGTGAGCAGCGGGGTAGAAAATTGTCATAAGGCACAAAAAAAATAGGTGTGGTTACGGTAACATAGCCCCAAAAAATAGGGTAGGAAGGTAGGCAATCACTTTTTTTTTGGTTAACTTTTTTTTCTAATGTGTACAAATTAAACCTACTTGACAGGGAAGTAAGTGTGCGACTCGAGCGCTTTCACTTTCATTGTGTTTTCTGCACTGTTTTTTTTTCTTTTTTTTTTCTTTCTTTTTGTTGTTGTTGACAAATGTAAAAAAAAAGTTATAGGGTCGGCTCCTAAAAATAGGGTAGGTCGGGTTACCGTAACCACACCTATTTTTTTTTTAGGCCTAAGTAATAAATCAGAGTGAAACGTATGTGGGTACACTGTGATAAGCTTTTTCTGTTCATAACATCTGTAGATTTCATCTCCAATTTATACTGGGAACAAAATCTGAGTGTATTTTGAAGCTTTAGCCCATGAGCGAATGCTTTTTTGATTACTTTCCCGCTAACTTTTCAGCTCTGTGTTTTTGTCTGACATGGAACAAATTTGCATTGCATTTTTCAGGGGAGGCGACGCAGGCCAAAATAACGGTGCTTGCCAATGACTCCCCTTTTGGCGTGGTTGCTTGGAACGCCACGGACATCACCACATCGGAACCAGAGGGGACGGATCGCATCGTCACTCTCTCCGTCGTCAGGGAACAGGGCCTGCAAGGGGAGCTCAGAGTCTCTTATGTGTACGTACTAATGTCATAATTATTGACTTTATTTTTTTAATTTCAAATGCTGTTGTATGCCTTGTGATTAGAATATGCACCCAGGCATGTACACATAGATATACCGTACTTTCCGGGTTACAAGGCGCTACAGCGCATAAGGCGCACCCCCTTCTTTTTAAACAAAATTGTACTCCAGTCACCCATTGGGCACAGCTAGGGGGCCGATAGGGCGCACCAAAATTAAAAAAGTATACCGGTAACAAACGGTCGAAGAATGAAAATAAGCCGCACATCAAAGGAAGAATACAGAGTGGAAATATGTGTGCTCTGTGTGTGCGGCGAGATCAAAGGCAGGTCCATTGTGATAGCTGGGTTGCCTTGTTTAGACACTGACCTTCTTCCCAGGGGTCAATGACCCAGTTTTTGTTATGAGAGGTGGTTCCCCTGTCATAGATCTGAGAGAGGAAACATTTCCTGCACCGGGGTCAGTGACCGAGTTTAACCTATGGGGCGGTCTCTTTGATGTCTTGAGAGGAAACTTGGCCAGGGTAGTACCTAGTAGCTGAAACATGCATTATCACAAGTTGTTTGACTGGTACTCAGGCGGTCTCTTTGATTTTTTTCGTATTTCATGCATACACGGATTAGGCGCTTCGTTATACAAGACGCAGGGGTCAAACTCGAGGAAAAAAGTTGCGCCTTATGACCCGGAAAGTACGGTAATCACTTCTGGGCACACAAAAACAACAGAAAGACTGACAAGACAAGACAAATTCTTTATTAACGAGGGTAATGGCATAAGCAAACAGGGGCTTTTTTACATCCAGCCTTGAAGGAGAGAGTGGGGGAGGGGGGAGGGGCAGGAGGGGTTAGATTCTTTGTACTCCTCTCAATCTTTTTACACATGGCATCATGCATGAGACTTCTTCTACTATTATGAATGTCAGTAACTTCCTGTATTTGTTTTGAAGTCACAGGATACCCTGCTGCCAGTTAAACTTTGATAGGATTAACTCATTCGAGGCGCAGCTAAATTTCCCCTGTGTTCCCTGCCAACGCGCGATTTAGAGCCATTTTGAAAAAAATATTAAAAATCAACAACACAAGATAACCTTACATACCTTATGTTTTTGCAAAGTTTGAAACTTACTCTTTTAGAAAATATATGAAACATTTGAAAGTACATACCTTTTGTTGTCTTCATATCCACGCAAAATATCCAATTTGAAGCAAAACAAAAAAACTTTCTACGTCATGGGTTCATCATACACAATGTCATGATCGACACTTGCATTGCCCGAATCATCACCCAAATGATCGTCCATTGGCACAAAATCGTCACCAGAATCTAAAATATCATCTCCACTATCATCATCACTGAGGTCAAGATCAGAACCGTACTGAATAACACGTTCTAGCACTCTTTTCAAGTTACTACGTCTCAGCAGAACGATCCGCCATCTTGGAAAAGTCAAAACACGTGGGTCGCACACCGTCAACAAAATTTTTATTAATCCCAACAATTTAAGGGAAGGAACTGTTTACAGTGAATGGTACCACTGTAGACAGATAGAAGTTCATTGCAGGGGTTGTTTCCCTTGGTCAGCAGGACCGTTTACACCGTTAAAAATTCGTGATATCCGTCGGAACTCAAGTGCCGGCACGCAGCCAACGCTAAACACAGATGTCGGAATTCCAGTTCCGACGCGCCTCGAATGAGTTAAGCTTTGGGTTTAGCAAAATGTCCACAACGTTGCCTGAATTCAACCCACAGAATGCACTGCTGTATGCTTTGTTAACAGTCGATCTGTATTAATTCACACCTGGTATGTTTTTCAAGAACATCCATGGCCCTGCAGTTACCAGCACAGCAACAGGCGACCTCTGGTGAGGACTTTGTGGCCACACAAGGTTCCGTCACTCTAGCTGCTAACGCCAGGCAAGCAGACGTGCAGATTGTCGTCAAACAGGTCTGTAGCTGATGTTTGATAGTAACCCAGCTGTGGAACAGACCATGTTGGGAAATAACTCTGTTGGCTTTGTATGGGTTGTGAAAGAGTGAATACTCTTGCTTTTAATTTAATTGAGGCAAACTTTCCCTCGTGGCGCACTATAGGCCAGTCACTAGCGAGGGGTGTGTCTGAAACACGTGGACAAGGAGCACGTGTGGAAAGGTTGCCTCAATAAAAGCAAGAGTACATTTTCACTCTTTCACAAGCCATACACACTCGACAGAGTAATTATTTCCGGATTGTCTATTGATGGCAGTGGGTGTAGGGAGCTGTTCCTAAAATGGTGAATAAAAAAAAGAATTCCTGTTAAAATGACTGACGTGAAGTGTATAGAGTATGCCACGTCAAGAAAGAGGTTGTATTATTACTGATTGACTTTACATACAGGCTTCCCAGTAAGGTAATACATTGTACTACGTTGCAAGCCCCTGGAGCAAATTTTTGATTAGTGCTTTTGTGAACAAGAAACAATTGACAGGTGGCTCTATCCCATCTGCCCCCTTTCCCCGTCGCGATATAACCTTCGTGGTTGAAAACGGCGTTAAACACCAAATAAAGAAAGAAAGTACATACAGGCTGTTTCATGGCTCTTTTTAGGTCTAGTGTGACAGCTAGGACATCTGTTTCTGTTCTGATGTGGATGTGATATTTCCTAACAATAAAAGCTGAATACATTGTTAGTCTGCAGGTATCAACAACATGTGACTTTTTATTTGTTCATTACAAACACACATTCCAGCAAGAGAACTAGCTGTAAGTTAAAGCCACAGTGCTTCCTTTGAAAAAAAAAGTTAGGTTGAGCCTCAAAGCCGTAGCAAAGACTTCATTGGGGTGTGCACGTTAAAGATCACACGATTGACAAAAGGGTCTTTCCTGGCAAAATTGTATAGGCATAGATAAAAATGTCCACCAAAATACCCGTGTGACTTGGAATAATAGGCCGTGAAAAGTAGGATATGCGCCGAAATGGCTGCGATCTGCTGGCCGATGTGAATGCGTGATGTATTGTGTAAAAAAATTCCATCTCACACGGCATAAATAAATCGCATAAAAAAATAAAAATAAAAATAAATAAATAAATAAATCCCTGCGCTTAGAACTGTACCCACGGAATACGCGCGATATAAGCCTCATATTGATTGATTGATTTACCCAAAATGTGGTGCCAAAGCTTTGTGCATGCAGCCAGATTCTGAAATTGGACTTCACGATGTCGACTTCATCCAGTCAATGAAAAGCTTGACATATTTAGCGACATTTTTACATTAAAGCAATAAGTCCTATATCCGTCTATTTGGACACATACCAACAAATCAATATCCTGACTACCTTCTGTACAGTCAGTGAGAATTTTATGATGAATTAATTTGGCAAACGGTTTTTATGGAGAGGAGTGTCCCTTTACTATGTAAGAAAGGACCGTTTTAGGTCTTGCTAGTCACAGTTGTGATGTGTGTCAACAGGACGACATTCCTGAAGCATCAGAGATGTTTTACGTCAACTTGACGGAGGTTGAGTTGGTGGGGACAGGAGGGAGTAACTCTGCACAGCCCAGCGTCAAGATCCCAGGCAACATCGCACAGATCACCATTCTAGAGAACGACAACGCACGAGGCACTGTGCAGTTTGACGTCAAAACAGTGAGTGATGCACCTCAATATCCTGCTCTGTTGGCCTGACATATCTTGTATGGTGACATCTCTTTGTTCTATGTTTTACACACTACAATTTTCATCCAATATTTCCGTGTTTTCTGTTTGCATGCTCGTTTACTCAGCTTCTCAAGGCCCTTGGCTTCAGTATAATGTGTTAAATCCTGAGGCCTCTCCCCCTCTATCAGCAACCCCCCCCCCCCTCCTTATCATACTCACAAACACCCTTAGCCCTTGCCCCACCTCCTTAACTCTTTCTCTCTATTAGGGAAAAATAATGTTTTCAGTTTGTTGGGTTGAGGTGCAGAGGAACCCCCATTTTTAGACACACACCCCCCCCCCCCCCCCCCCCCCTCCCAAATTTAAGACTTCCCCCTTTTTAAGACCTTGTTTTTTCAGATTAGTTGTTCATAACCTCTGTAAATTTACTCCCATTTTAATACTCCCTCCTTTTTAAGACCTGATTTTCTCAGATTTTTGGAGGTCTCACAAGGGGGGTTCCACTGTACCCTGATCCATATCAAACTACAAGTTTTTTGTCTAAATATCTGTCTTGCAGAACGTTGAAGGGCGTGTGGACACGTATGAAGAATACGGTCGCAACAACACAGTCACTCTGACCGTTCGACGGTCCGTTGGATTCTTCGGCTCGCTGACGGTCAACTGGCAGACGACGTCCATCAACGCCAACAACTTTGACTTTTTTCCCAGCTTTGGATCTGTGCAGTTTGCGGATGGACAGCAGACGGCTGACATTGTTATCACCATCATAGACGATCAGAGACCGGAGGAAATGGAGGTTGGAGTGATAAAAAGACACTTTGGAGAGAGTTTTGTGTCTATGAGAAGGAGTCAATGAGTGTTTGTTATGTGGGGTGGGAGAGTGTGTGTAGGTGGGGGGGGGGGCGCGGGCAGCAAATGGCTGACATCGTTATCACCATTGTGGGCGATCTGAGACCGGAGGAAATTGAGGTGAGAGTGATAAAAAGACCATTTGGAGAGAGTTTTGTGTCTGTGAGAAAGTGTGTGTGTGTGGGGTGGTGGGGGTTGGTGTGTGTGTGTGTGAACTTGCGTGCGTGCGTGCGTGCATCGGTGTGTTCCTGTCTGTGTGTGTGTGTGTATGCTCGTGTGTGTGTGCATGTGCATGCGTGCCTATCTACCTGTCTGCTTACTAGCAGCCTGGGTGGATCAGTTACTGTCTATTTGACTGCCTGCCTGCCTGACTGTCTGTCTGTCCGTCCATCAGTTTCTCCTTCGGGGGGGGGGGGGGGGGGGGGGGGTTCTGCTTTTTATTGAAAATGCACAAAAGAATTTCTACCTTCATTGCCTATAACATATTACGAGACGTTTGTTTACTAAAACAACGTTGTGCCTGTGTCAGAGCTTTGACGTGAAGCTGATCGGGGTGAGCGGGGATGCCATTCTGGGAAGCGTGTCCTCCGTCAGAATCGCAATCCTCAAGAACGACTCTCCCACCGGCTTCTTCAGATTTTCCACCAGAGAAGTAATTAGGGGTGACCTTTTCTTTCTTTTGTTTTAATTTTGATTACTGTGATGTTGGTGTGTCTGTATTTTGTGTGGATGTGGACACTGTGTGTGTTGTGGATGTGGACACTGTGTGTTGTATTCTGTTCATTGTTCACAGTTCTCTTGTCATTTATTTCATTTGTTCATTTCACGAATGTCGGTATCTCTGTGGCTAGTAGGGTCTAGCAACCAATGTTTGCGTGTATTTGGGTCCATGTCCTGCTGTCATACTCTCTTTTTCCTTTTCCTCCGCAAATCCCTTTTTCTACCCGCTTTCTCCTTTGCGTTTCTACTGCAGTGGACCCTTTTAAGACCCCCCAATTTAAGACTTCCTCCCTGTTAATCCTCTCGCTGCCTGTAGGACGTCAGCTGACATCCTATATGTAACTTGCTTTTATTGGCCAACAAGAGAAGAAGATAAACAACAGACAAACAATGTGTATGTGTGTGTGGACGTATTCATTTATACATCAAGGGTCCGCTGTAAGTTGTCAGTTCAGGTAAATACAGATAATGCTTTGTATACAAATATTTCCTGGCAGCGAACAGGTAGTAAGATTTTCTGTTCACGACCTCTGTAAATTAACCTCCATTTTAAGGTTCCCTCCCTTTTAAGACAAGTGATTTATTTTTATTTTTGAAGGTCTTAAGGGGTTACTTGTGTGTTCAAATCGCTCGTCAGAAACATTACACATTTTGTGCACAGGTTCCTCTAAGCAATATGGACACATCTGTGCAAAGAAAAAAGGGGGTCGACGTATTAACTTTTTTTTTATAATTTTTTTACTGGGGGTTGTCAAGTACGATTTTGCGAAAAACACTGCGATTTTTAACATGATCCCAACTGACATATTTAGGTCTACAAATAATAAATGAGACATTAGTTTGTGTATATAAATGAATGGAGAGTATAACTTTATCATAAAACGGTACTTATCAACGTGCATTTTCAGAAAATGATCGAGGTTTATCGAGGGCGTACACATAAAATTATCACTCCTTTAGTAGTAAAAACGTATTTAAAAAAAAATCGCGTGTGAGAAACATTACACATTTTGTGCACAGGTTCCTCTAAGCAATATGGACACATCCGTGCAAAGAAAAAAGGGGGTCGACGTATTAATTTTTTTTTTAGAATTTTTTTACCGGGGGTTGTCAAGTACGATTTTGCGAAAAACACTGCGATTCTTAAGGGGTTACTTGTGTGTTCAAATCGCGTGAAAGAAACATTACACATTTTGTGCACAGGTTCCTCTAAGCAATATGGACACATCTGTGCAAAGAAAAAAAGAGGTTGACGTATTAACTTTTTTTTAGAATTTTTTTACTGGGGGTTGTCAAGTACGATTTTGCGAAAAACACTGCGATTCTTAACATGATCCCAACTGACATATTTAGCTCTACAAATAATAAATGAAACATTAGTTTGTGTAGATAAATGAATGGAGAGTATAACTTTATCATAAAACGGTACTTATCAACGTGCATTTTCAGAAAATGATCGAGGTTTCTCGAGGGCGTACACATAAAAATATCACTCCTTTAGTAGTAAAAACGTATTTAAAAAAAATTCGCTCGTCAGAACATAACTAAACTTGAACACAGCTAAATTCACTGTATACAGATACAATACCTGTAAACAAAATAAGTTGTTGTCGTATTGTCTGCTTCACAATTATTCCCGTACCAACCCCACCCCCATATCTTGACTGACAAAAATGATAAAAAAAGAAATAATTTGGGAGTGCTGTTGGTCAGTTGGTAGAGCGCTGGACTTGTGATACATGAGTTTGAATCAGGGTGAAGGGTTGGGGGTCGGAACATTTGCGTGCAAAGTTTCATGAAGATCTATCCAGTAAATTTCTATGAATCGCACACCACACACACACACACAGAGACACACACACACACACGCACACACACACACACACACATATATATATATATATATATATATATATATATACACCAGGGTAGATCAGTTAGTTTGTAAGGGGGGTGTTTTTAGAATTCAAGAGTGTAAACCGAGGTCGCAGAGCGCCCGAGACTGATCAAGGGGCATACGCCCACCCCCCCCCCCCCCCCCCACCTCAACACAAGAAAGAAAAAAAAGTCGCACGTGAGATTCATTACAAAGTTTGAGCACAGGTTCCTCTAAGCTATATGTACACAACTGCAGACAGAAAAAAGGTTGTTTCCTTATTCATTTTTTTTATAAGAGTTTTGTCAGTTTTGGGGGGTACCGGGTGGACACATATGACCTTACAGAAAACACTGTAATTCGTAACGTCATCCTAACTGACATTTTTATCTTTAGAAAAGATAAATAAAACATTACTTTGTGTAGATAAAAGAATGGAGAGTATCACTTTATTATAATACGGTACTTATCAATGTGCATGCCGAAAATTATCCAGGATTGGCGAGAGCTTACACATACAATTATCACTCAAAAACGTTGTAACACAAAATTGGCTCGACAGATCATAAACAAATTTGAACACAGCTAACTTCACTATATACCGTTGCAATACCTAAGAAAACCATAAGGTGTTTTCTTATTGCTTACTCCACAATTATACCCGCACCACCCCCACCCCCATATCTTGACTGACAAAAATTGATAAAAACATTCATTTGGGAGCCCAGTAGGTCAGGCGGTAGGGAGAAGTGTGGGTACTGTGTGCAGAGTTTCATAAAAAATCTGTATAGTAGTTTTCTCTGAATCGCAATACAAACACATACACCCAAACACTTGGTGCCTTTAGTGCACCGATACCCCCTGCCAACCCCCCCCCCCCCTTCCCTCCCCCAGATCCAATACCACCCCCCCTCCACCACCCGCCCACCCCAGTAATCACACACACACACACACACACACACACACACACACACACACACACGCACACACACACACACACAAGCAAACCAACCCCTCATAGCGATAAGAATAAGTCAATAACTATATTTCTGACTATTTACAATTGGAATACATCGCTATGTTTTCGTCCTGATCTTTAGGATCCGGAGGATTATTTTCTGTTGATGATCTAAGGTAACGGAATTGTTCTTGCATTTTGAGGGAATTTGACAGGTATCGGGGTGTGTGGGGGTGGGGGTGGGGGATTTGGTGTGGGGTAAATGATCAAAAGGCTTGCACCCTAACACAGCTGACTTGTAATCTAGCCTGAACTACGAAAGCAGCCACACGCATACTCATAGAGGCACGCATGTTTGTGTGACGGTTTGCACGAATAAACATTGAAAATTAGTTTTGAGTTTTGATAAAAACAAACGACATTTCCTTTTAGCACACAGGTGCTCAGCAAATGTGTATTGAAACTCGTTCAATTATCCCAAAATGTCATAACGTTTGGCAATATAATTATTTAACAACAACAAAAAGACTACCGGATTCCGTACATAAAAAAGTCAGGGGCTGTAACAACAATTCGCGGCATTGGACTGTGGGAGGTCGTACACAGCTAACACTGCGACGCGTAACCAAAATCTACGGACACACTTTTTATCAGTTGATGATACGAACACACTTGCATATTGGGGCACTACTAATTGTTTATTTCAGTTATAATGCATCACGTTACCTCAAACTTCGTCTCAAGTTGGAAATGTCCCCCTTGTCCAAAACCCCGCTCCTACCATCCACAACAGGGAGGACATTTCCAACTGGAGACAGAGTTTCATGAAGATCTGTCCAGTAGGTGTCTCTGAATCGCACTACAATCACACAAACACACAGACAAGCACACAGACACACGCACATACACACGACACACATGGGTGAATCAGTTACTTTGTAAAAGGGGTGTACTTTGAATTCAAAAGTCTAAATTGAGGACGCGAAGCGACTTAGGCTAATCATAAGAATGGGCCCCCCCCCCCCCCCTCCCCGAAAAAATAATCTGTCGTGAGATACATTACACATTTTGTGCACAGGTTCCTGTTAGCAATGTGTACACAGGTTGGGGTTTATAGTATCGGTCCTCCCCCCCTTCTCAATTTCCCCCTGTCCGCAAACAGGCATCCTCTGCCTCGGGGTCGCATGGACCCATATCTTCATAGATCAATTGGATATTGTTAAAAAGGTGTTTGGGGAAAGCTCCTTTGAACGGAATCGAGGTAATAATTCATTTCAAAACCAGGTGTTTTTTGTGGCTAAGTGTCTGTTCTACACGAACATTCTATAACTTGTTAATCTGTGTCCGAATAATGAACTGTTAACAAAGTTACTCGTATGAAGGAACTATGAAGCCAAACGCACCAAATGGACACATATTAACTGTGACACACATACACACACACACACGGCGAACACATAAACAAACAGACAAACAAAGCTTCGCAATGCCGTAATGGACACCCACTCTCACTTAGTAGATTCCTTTCTTAAACTATTTATCTGTCACTATTTCTCAAAACTTCGCTTTCTCGCACTCAAGACGACATGCACAGACACAAAGACACACACGCCCGCCCGCCGGCACGCACTCACACAACAAACAACACACACACACACACACACACACACATGTATGAGGAAGGGATAATCACACATAGTGCGCCAGTGAGGTTAGAATGGTGAGGTGGGGTCTGAGGCTGGTAAGGGATTTGGGGGTAGGACCGACGAGAGGGCACGGATTCGGCGGTTCGCCGTGTCGAGTCAACTTCATATAGATCTGTGTAGGTGATTAACAACCCCAGCCGATCTGGATCTGTTCAAGTCAAAAGTAAAGTCAAGGATACGAAGAAGTTTACCGAAAAACATCGATCCCAAGGACTCATGTTGTAACTTTTCAAAGCAGTTACATTCAATCAAAGCTCTATCCACATTAAACCGAACGGGAATCGTCGAAGATCCACGCAACTTCACTGCAATGTCGAAAACGAACTCATAATGTCACCGCAGATCTATAGTTGGTTTTGGTTTTGTGTCGCAGCAAAGAAACGAAGCAAATCTCCGGCTTTTATTTCACACTAAAAAAACGTTCATTTAGCGGGTTATTAAAATATATTTCTTTGAGGTTGCAAGGCAATGGCATCGCTGAGATGTACTCCTTCGAACACACGACACAGGTTAGAAATTGACTTCATTTGGGCGCTTTTTACGGCCAAAACAGAGTGAGCTTTTTGACGGGTTTATGGAAAAATCACTTCGGGGGCAGGTCTAAAATCCTGTGTACAGTGCCAAATCATACATCATTCAAAAGAGCAAAGTATGTTCTTTATTCTAACATATGGGCTAGGGTAAGTCATAGATATAAGTATCTGTCTATTATATCTGTAGGCAAGTGTATTCCATTCCTTCGATAGTCGTCATCTACACTTGCGTGAAAAATGCAATTTTGAGTCTGTTTTGCATAAAAGACCTGCGAGATTTGTAGAAGTCAAAACAACAACTTACAGTCCAGCCTCTCAAATTTCGTTCCATGCAATTTGTTTGTCTGTACGTATAGACTGAGGCGTGCCCCGAAATGATTTGTAATCACAACATTCACAGACTTCAAATACGCCATTGAAAACTCGTCCACGTGCGTTTTAGATATATACTTGGGTGACTAAAACTGTCGTACCTACCAAAGGCCGCTTCGCGTAAGAAAATGACTACCAGAGTCGCAAGGCTCGGGATTTTTTTTTACAAGAAATTTATATTTCGTTGTTCTAGTCCGAATGAATATGAAGATATGGCGAGTTGAAAACGCCGATTCTTTCGCCAGAAACACGTCTGTTTCCATACCGGAAAGAAGGAATGGACTGAGCTACTAGAAGCACGGCGCCGTGCGTACAATCGATCGAATGATGTTATTCACACAATACCATTTGGCGATCTCTAAAAAATCATTTAAAAACGAACTAGTTGACATGTAATGAAACTATTTACTGAAATCAAGAAGTATCTTAGTTCTAGCCGTGCATATGACACACCCTTTCGCGAAAGCACACTGAACCGTCCGTATACGCATTCGCATCCGCAAACCACCAACCCAGGCGGGTTATCCAGATCCAGATCTAGATCCAGATCCAAGGGAAGTAACTCAGTGAGTATAAACATGAGCAAGAACCGCAACTCAAACACACTCGTAACACCTTAAAGAGGAGGGGGGGGGGGGTCCACTGTATAGGCATCACTCACTGCCCTGCTCTGTGTCCAGGTTGAAATCCGCGAGTCACAGACGGCTGGAGACATCCAGGGTCGTGCAGTTCTCCCGGTGCAGCGAGTGCAAGGCACACAGGGCGTGGTCAACGTGCAGTGGAGACTCAACGCAGACGCGCAGGATGACTTTGTGGCACCGCTAGAGGGCACTTTGCGGTTTGAACAGGTGAGGAATTGACAATTTTCAGAAATAACTCTGTCGGGTTTGTATGGGTTGTGAAGGAGTGAATGCCCTTGTTTTTCCTCTGATAAATAACTTCACACGTGCTCCTGTCCACGTGTTTCTGACACACCCCTCCCTGGTGACTGGCCCCTCCAGTGTTTGTCCATGTAAAAAGCAAGGGCATTCACTCTTTCACAACCCATACACACCCGGCAGAGGTATTTTTGGAATTCGTCAATGAAGCCATGCCAGAGGACATTTTGATGTACAGGAATGTCAGTAAATTTAGTTAATTAATTTCATTTATATCTTTTTTAATAAAATAAGTATCTTAGAAACACTTTGTCTGTCTGTATGTTTGGTTGTCTTGCTGGCTAACTGCCTATGTGTGTGTGTGTGTGTGTATGTGCATGCATTTGTGTGTATATATGTGTGCGTCTCTCTCTCTCTCTCTCTCTCTCTCTCTCTCTCTCTCTCTCTCTCTCTCTCTCTCTCTCTCTCTCTCTCCCTCTTCTCTCTCTCTCTCCCTGCTACCCCTTCTCAGATGTTTTTTGTGTGTGTTATGTTACACAGTAGGTGAAACTGTGGTTACAATTTGTTTGACAGGCCGATATAGAAAAGACCCTGACACTGCAGTCACGTCCAGACGGAGTGCTGGAAGGGCGAGAAACTTTTGTCGTGTCCTTGGTGTCTGCTGACAATAATGCTGATATCTCACCCACAGGTATGGTTAACCATTATATTCTCACCCACTATAAGTATTTGTATACTTGAGATGTTGGCATACTTCTTGCCCCCTAGATTTCTGTATGTTGAAGAATACGGCACTGAGATTAGATCGGGCTGACCAATTTTTGTTACAATGAGGGTATTCAGTATACATTGTGTTTATCAATTCGGATTGGCATTAGATACTTCTGTCTGTCTGTCTGTCTGTCTGGCTGCATGGCTGTCTGTCTGTCTGTCTGTCAGTCTGTCTCTCACTCTCTCTCTCTCCCCCCGTCTCTGTTTCTGTCTCTGTCTCTCACTCTCTCTCTCTCTCTCTGTTTCTCTTTTTGTTTCTCTTTCTGTCTCTGTCTCTCTCTCCATGTCTGTTTGTCTTCCTCTTCATTCAACCCTAACAGGAGTTTTTGGATGAACATGGTAAATTTAACTGTGTGGTTTACTTTCTGGGCTTAGATGTCAAATAAAAAGCATCTATACAGTTGAACCCCCCTTTTAAGACCTATTGTTTTCTCAGACGTTTTGTTCATAACCTCTGTAAAATTACCCCCTTTTTTAGACTGTCCTTTTTAAGACCTGATTTTCTCAGATTTCCTCTGTACAAAAATTAAGCTTATTTTGTATGAGTCATAGCGTTTTCTCATTTTTGAGTCACCCAATCATTGTTTTTCATTGTATGGCAGAGGGAGATGCCACAGTGGTCATCCTGCCCGACCCCGGTGCAAGTGGAACGATCTCCATTATCCCTACCTCACGGGCTGTGCTCATTGGAGAACCAGGGGAGTACAGCCCTGCGTATGACGGCACGGCTGTCATCACACTCAGCAGAGCCACCGGAATCTTCGGAGAGGTGGTGGTGACATGGGCAATAACTCCGCGAGACACACAAGCCTTCATGCAGGTTGAGGGGAGTGTGACGTTCTTGGATCAGCAGCAGACGGCAAACATCACACTGCAGGTGAGTGTGTGGCTTCAAGTGTGTGGCTTCAAGTGTGTGGCTTCAAGTGTGTGGCTTCAAGTGTGTGGCTTCAAGTGTGTGCATGTGGAGGAAGATTTCATTTTAGGGTGAGACCTGAAAAGGGTGAATGTGAATCACAAGGGGAGAATGTCTTGCTGTTTAATTGATTTTCAGATCGTGCAAAAGAATATATGAGAAACATAAATCTTCAGTGGTGCAGGTATTGCTTCTACCCCACCTATGTTGACCAATTTGTTTTTGCGGAGACCAGCTGTACTAGCTGTAGCAGGTCACTCAGAGTTGTAGAAACTGTGTAGTAACTGTGCATCAATACGCTGGAATGCAGGCGTTAGATCGACGTTACAGGAAGTGACTGAAGCTCAAACAGTGTGAGCAGATATATCCGTACCTGGTCAGATAGAGCCATATGAGTGGGTACGAATATATCCGTACCTGGGAGACAATGAGTTAAGATTAATGGCTCTAGTTGTCATCAGAAAGTAAAAACTGTTGTGATTGCTGACAAGGTCTTGATGATGAATTTCTGGCAAGCATATGCTGTTTGGTAATCCCCTGTTCTTGCTCTACTTCACACATTGCGCAAGAAATTCAATGACCCCTGCTACCCACCCAACCTCTTGTTGAATATTTTTCCGTTGTTTCACAGGCTCGAGATGACAGTGACCCTGAGCTGAAGACAAGCTTCACCCTTCAGCTGAACTCTGCGTCGGGCGGTGCAGTTATTTCCCCTGCTACGGGGTCAGCACGGGCCAGCATCGTGTTCGTTGCCAGTGACTATCCGCACGGCCTGTTTGGGTTCACTCTGCCTGAAACTGTGACCGTGTCTGAAGACCTGAATTCTGTGAGTGGATATTTTCTGGTGTGTGTGTGTGTGTGTGGTGTGTGTGTGTGTGTGTGTGTGTGTGTGTGGTGTGTGTGTGTGTGTGTGGTGTGTGTGTGTGTGGTGTGGTGTGTGTGTGTGTGTGTGTGTGTGTGTGTGTGGTGTGTGTGTGTGTGTGTGTGTGTGTGTGTGTGTGTGTTTACAGAAAGTCTGAAAAAATAGGATCTTAAAAGGGAAGGAGTCTTAACTATATGCATAGCTTTCTCCTTTGGTCACAGTTCACTGAATTTTACCCCAATACAGGTGCAGGCCACGATTCGTCGCACTAAAGGCTTGGTGGGACAGGTTCAGGTCAGTTACACCACCACAGCAGGCACCGCCACCTCTGGTCAGGATTTCTACCCAGCGGCCACGGTGTTGAGGTTTGAGAATGGGGTGGATAGCCAGACGGTACAGGTCAACCTCATACCTGATGATTTACCTGAGGGACCCGAGACCTTCTTCATCAACATCACATCTGTTCAGCTGCTGAGCCCAAGGTAGTGTTGCTGTTGGTTTGCTTAGTTATGCCCTGGCACTCACTCACACATGCATGCACACACACACACACACACACACACACACACACACACACACACACTACACTACACTACGCATGCACGCATGCACGCACACACACACACACACACACACACACGCACACACACACACACACGCACACGCACACGCACACACGCACACAGATTTATGAGAAACCAATCTCCTACCACCTGTAAGAATATGCATTGAAATGAACAACCCTTTTATATTCTCAAAAATTAAATCTGATGATGGGAAGATGACTGGTAATTTAAAGCCAATTCACGACTGGCTGGTATCTTTCTGATATTGACACTGCATGTCACTGTTACTTTTGTTGATTTATTTGCTTGGTTTCTTGTCAATCTAATTTGACCATTAATTGCTTTGGTCTGTGTTGTATTTGTTTCAGTGGCAATGACTACACTGAAGTGAACGGCCTACAACGCGACATGCCCCCTGCACTGGGACCCGTGTCGGTCAAAACCGTCGTCATAGAGAAGAACGACAACGCTGAAGGAATACTGGAAGTTGAAAACACAGCTATTAGTGGTAAGCTGAGCAAGTGTTTTAGTATGAATGTGTTATTACTGATTCATCAGGTTATATATGTCTCTGTTACTGTGTGTGTGTGTGTGTGTGTGAGAGAGTGTGTGTGTGTGTGTGTAAAAACCTACTCATGCAAAAAACATGAGTGTACATGGGAGTTTCATCCCATGAACGCAGAAGAAGAAGAAGTCAATATAACACTTACCTCGACAGTACTATTCTTGCACATTATCTATTATAGGCCGAAAAAATTGGACAAAACGCTGAGTGGGTACAATTATCTCCCATAACCATGCGCCACCGTGGATCCCAAGCACTGTCCGAGTGCTTCCCCCTTACAGGATGTAGGTGGCGCGTCCTCTTTCTTTTTTCGCGCGTGTCAGACCGGCTGTGTTTCTGCTACGCTCCCGGATTATTTTGGACTAAGAGGCTTCTTTTCTGTGTGGACTATCACCTGTTGGATTATTGTGTGTTATTCCACTTCTGGCTTGAGGCTACGTTGTGTTTCCTTCAACTTGTGCCTCCGTTTTTGTGTGGCGGACTCGGCGTGCCTCCCGTCCTACTTCGTGGTGACCGGTCGTCTGCTTCTCGTTTCGCCGCATTCACTTGAGTATTGACCTAAATTTTCTTTGAATTTTGTTAATTCTCGGTCTTTAACACTATTGTGACTAGCACTGCCACGGCGTTAACGTCCTGCCTGCCCAAGCTTGCCACCAAGAAACTTCCCAAAAATCAGTAACTGTAAAGAAATCTGTCTAGCAAGCTTGAATTAAGTCCAATCACCACCAAATTTTGTGTACTAATTCAAAAATGGATGCCCAGTTCAGTCGTGCTATTTATAAGTTGGTCACGCGATTTGTTTTAGCAAAGGGGGGTGAAAGGGGGATAATTTGTGTTTTTTAACGTTTTTTTGTGTGTGTTTTATTTTCCACTGCTTTTTTTAAAAGTTATTTTTTAACAGAAAGTATTATAAATAATGTTATAACCAAACAAGGTGTAAAACCTATGAATTAGCTGAAATATTGTTAACATTGTACACAGAAATAAGGAGACAGTACAAAGAAAAAAACAAGCAAATCACGCATTCACTCACAGCATCCTGACTCAAATGAAACAAAACTGTAACACTCACCAAATGATGTCTAGGTAATCCATATTGAATATAAGTCACATTTTCACAACAAAGTACCAACTGTAC
The DNA here is from genome assembly GCF_037325665.1 of Littorina saxatilis. NCBI lineage: Eukaryota > Metazoa > Mollusca > Gastropoda > Littorinimorpha > Littorinidae > Littorina > Littorina saxatilis. The sequence goes on from NC_090245.1 coordinate 100,734,386, forward strand.
ACCTATGAACAATTCCAAAAGGATTTGAAGGCTCCAGCCATCCATTGTTATCAGTGCTGCCACGCCCCCATAGCTCCTGCACGATTCCGAGATACATGTTCGTCTAGCAGTATCACCCCCAACCACGTGTAGTTGCCGACTCGTTCTAGCAACAACGGGACTGTTTCTTCCTCAATATCACTGCTATTATCGCTTTCTTGAGGCTAAAACGACACGATGTATCATGATCTACAGGATCCTCAAGATCCAACATCCGGAGAATCTCCTCCCGTGACAAGGCTCGCCTTCGATTCATTTTTTTTGTTCGAAAACACCACGCAAATCTGCACTAATTTGATCAAGCCGGAAGAGAAAACCACGTGTATCAAGGGAAACAACTCAATTTACTGCAAGCTTCAAAAACCGGGAAGCAATCACGAGTCGTGTACCTTGTATGTCTAATACTAAAATAGTCGCTTCCCGTCCGTGGGCGTTGCAGCGCTATTACTAATATAGTCGCATCCCGTCACGAAAGTGTTAAGGGTACGTACAGGGCGAGGTAGGATGTCTCGTCCTGTTTTGGGCTCTGGTTCTACGGAACCAGAGTCTGCCGGGGGCAACCCTTCTCCGGGCGCCCAGCGTCATGTTTTACGCACGGAGAAGGGGATCTTTCGGCGCTCCGACTCTCCCTCCCCAAACGCTTTGCGTTTGCGGCGAGGGAGGGCGGAGAAAGCCTGTTTGAGCAAGCTCAATGCGAGCTTGCTCAAACAGGCTGGGCTTGAGCCTGGGACTTCGGGCGGGGCTGCGCCGTCGAAGGTTCGGGGAAGGTCGAGGGGAAAGAAAAAGCTTCTTTCTCCTTCTCCTTCAGTGGAACAGGCTTCCCCCCCTTCGACGCCGTTGTCCGGCCCTCAGTCTCAGGCTTCAGCTCCTCCCGGTTTCAAGCCTGGGGGGAAGGTTTCCTTCTCCTCCCTGGCTCGAATCCGGGGGCAGGTCGATTCCCAACCCTCTTTGGGGGTTGGTGAATCCGATCTAGGGGCTACTGGAGAGACTCAGGTTTTGACAGCCAACGGCCATACCACGTTGAAAACACCGGTTCTCGTCCGACCACCGAAGTTAAGCAACGTCGGGCCCGGTTAGTACTTGGATGGGTGACCGCCTGGGAACACCGGGTGCAGTTGGCATTAAAATCTTCCTTTTCCGGTGCCTCTCCTGTGCCCTCCTCGGTTTCCACCGCTGTGGAAGCCAGGAGGGATACGGGTCCTCCTCTGAACTCCCTCGCTGGGTCGTCTGCTGCTGTTTCGACAGTAGTTTCGGCCTCCTGGGGGGGGAGATCGGAGGAGATGACGGGGTCTCTGAATTCCCTCCCCGCTGGGGTTGGGATGCGAATTGACCCCGTTCAGGGCGGTCCTGTGGGGGCAGGGGTTTCAGGCTTCGTGCCTACGACCACTGCTACTACGGTTCCCTCTGACGTCCGTGTGACTGGTGGCTGTCCCTCTTGAAACGCTCCGGCCGACTAGTTACTGGACGTGGAGGTGTTCGACAGAACGTGGTACTTCTGTCGAATGGTCAGGGCGACGGGAACATTGTTTCTGTTGCTCAGACCGACACCTCCGACCGGACCGTCTTGACCCCACGCCATTCCTTAGCGTCTGGTGTTCGGGTGACGGATGGTCCGGACCAAGGGTCCGGAACGTTCCAGGCTTACGGGTCGGGATCGAACCGGACCCACGGGTCCCGACTGGACTTGACCTCTGGGTTTGGTCCGGACGGGACCCATGGTACGGGACCGTACCGGACCTTAGGGTCCGGTGCGGGACAGTACCTCTGGCCCTTGCCGGACCCCCGGACCTACGGGTCCGGATGGTACGGTACGGGACCAGTGGTTCGGTCGGGACCGGACCACCCGACCACCTCTGTTGGTCTGGGTGGTCTGGCACCGAACCGGAACACACCGGACCACCGGACCTACGGGTCCGGATGGTACGGTACGGGACCAGTGGTCCGGTCGGGACCGGACCACTCGACCACCTCTGTTGGTCCGGGTGGTCTGGCACCGAACCGGACCATGCCGGACCTACGGGTCCGGATGGTACGGTATGTCCACGTCCGGACCGAGCCACCCGAACACTTCTGTGGGTACGGATGGTTCGGTACCGAACGGGACCTCCGGATGGTACGGGACCGGACCGAACCTACGGGTTCGGATGGTCCGGTACCGGACCAGTGGTCCGGTCCGGACCACCCGACCACCTCTGTTGGTCCGGATGGTCTGGCACCGAACCGGACCATACCGGACCACCGGACCTACGGGTCCGGATGGTACGGTAGGTCCACGTCCGGACCTAACACTTCTGTGGGTACGGATGGTTCGGTGCCGTACGGGACCTCCGGATGGTACGGGACCGGACCACAGGACCGGAACACCGGACCACCCTACCGGATCGGTCCGGACCATCCGACCACCTCTGTTGGTCCGGATGGTCTGGCACCGAACCGGACCTACGGGTCCGGATGGTACGGTATGTCCACGTCCGGACCGAGCCACCCGAACACTTCTGTGGGTACGGGTGGTTCGGTGCCGAACGGGACCTCCGGATGGTACGGGACCGGACCGGACCTACGGGTCCGGATGGTCCGGTACTGGACCGGTGGTCCGGTCCGGACCGGATCACCCGACCACCTCTGTTGGTCCGGATGGTCTGGCACCGAACCGGACCATACCGGACCACCGGACTTACGGGTCCGGATGGTACAGTGTGTCCACGTCCGGACCGAACCACCCGAACACTTCTGTGGGTACGGATGGTTCGGTGCCGAACGGGACCTCCGGATGGTACGGGACCGGACCGGAACACCGGACCGGAACACCGGACCACCCTACCGGACCGGTCCGGACCACCCGACCACCTCTGTTGGTCCGGATGGTCTGGCACCGAACCGGACCTACGGGTCCGGATGGTACGGTACGTCCACGCCCGGACCGAACCACCCGAACACTTCTGTGCGTACGGATGGTTCGGTGCCGAACAGGACCTCCGGATGGTACCGGACCTACGGGTCCGGACCTACGGGTCCGGATGGTCCGGTGCGGGACCACCCGACCACCTCTGTTGGTCTGGATGGTCTGGCACCGAACCGGACCATACCGGACCACCGGACCTAACCACCCGAACACTTCTGTGGGTACGATGGTTCGGTGCTGAACGGGACCTCCGGATGGTACGGCACCGGACCGGACCACCCTACCGGACCGGATCGGCACCCCCGACCGGACCGGACCATTTCTTTTCTGATCAGACCCGATGGGTTCCTGTTCAGTCTATAAATGGCGGGGGTTCGTTGGCTGGGCTGACCCAACAGTCGCAGGGTTGTTGTTTTTCTCCCCCTTCGGCTGCTGGAGACGTTTCGTCTTTGGGGCAGGGGTCTTCGCGGCCTCTTGCTTCTGTGGGCGTTTCTTCACAGCCTGCTTCATCGCTTTCGGCTCTTCCCCCTCAAGCTCCCTACACTCCTGCTTTTGAGGAGTTGTCGGGAAGTGAAGAGGAGAGTGAGTCGGAGGACGATAGGGAGGAGGATCAGGGTCGCCCTGAGGTTAACACTGAACCTCTACCCTTGCCGGTTTCTGATGGAACTTCCGAAGCTATGCTTCGTACTTTCCAACAGTACATGACAGACATCACGCGGCGTCTTGACGTCACGGATGCCTCTCTTAAGCGTCTGTCATCTAGTGTTGACACACAGGACGTGGACCCGGGGTCTGAGGACGAGAGGCAGGAGGCTCGTCCTCGCTCAGCTAGAAGGACGTTTGAACAGTTTCAGGACGTCCTTCCCTGAGACGCCCTCTCGTCCTTTGAGTCCGCTTCGGCCCGGGCGCGGGAGGCTCACGCCGCGTCTGCCGGCGGCTCGTTTTATGAACGATCCGGCCGCCGGCAATTCGCGTTCCACCCTAGTCTTAGTGCCACGGTGGAAGCGGCAGCACATCGCCTGAGGAGTACAGATTCACGTGCAAACGCGACCTATGTTCCTCGGGAGGACGCGGGTTCAGTGCCATGCTTTCCTTCGGGAGGCGCACCTCCACTGTTTCCTCGTGTCCAATCTGTTTCGTCCCTCCCTTTTCCCTTTGACTCTCGAACTCTCCCTTTCCAGACTTCGAGTGTTTAGGGTGGGGCTGACGGTGATGTGTTCGTTGGGGAGGTGCCTTCGGTCAAGAAGGTGGAACTGAGCTCTGCTTCGTTCCACAATCTTGAGGGCCACCGTTTCTTCCACAGTCGAGGCCCAATCACAGGCCTTGACATGGATGAGCACGCTGTCCACACTGTTGGACCCTCCCGATCGGGCAGAGTCCGATTCCACTCGGGTCCTTGACACGGTTCGAGTGGATCGGGCTTTGCATGCCGTGCGATCGTGCGTGACGTCTGCGGCAGAATTGGCCATTGGAACACGGGTCCACTTTATTGGCCCTGTTCCGTGATCATTTTCTGCCTACTTCTATAGTGCCTCCGGATATGAGGAAGAGTCTGAGGAACACGTTTCCTCAGCCTTCTTCCCTCTTTCATCCGGACACTGTTCGTTCTGTGGTGGAGTCCACACGCCAGAGGAACACTGATTCTCTGATGGTTGGTCTCGCTGCTTCGGCGACGGCGGCGGGGAGTAAGAGAAGTGCTACAGTCACCTCCAGCTCCCAGCCTCAGAAGAAGAAGAAGAAGCCAGTTTCACTGCCTCCTTCTTCCTCCTCTTAGGCGCCTGTTGCGTTCCCAAGCAAGACGAAGGGTGCTCAGACAGGTAAGGGGAAGCAGCACCACCAGGGGGGGTGGTCGCAAGCCTGCGCCTGCCCGCCAGCAGAATTTTCAGTGAGTCCCGGCCCTACGTTGACGCCCCCTCAAGTTGCCCCTCTTTCGTCCGTCGGTTCACTTTTTCGGGCCCGCGGCATGTGGGGCAGACTGGTCTCCAACCAGTTTTTCTTGAGGGTGGTGTGGTCGGGGTTTTCTCTACCGCTGTCGTCACAACCTCCATTGTCCGCTCTAACCTGGACGTTCCCCCCTCCTCGAGAGCCTGCCAGATGGCAGGCTCTTCAGGACGAGGTGAACTCGTTGGTCGAGAAGAAGACGGTCTACCCCCTTTCTCAGCCTTCTCCAGGGTTCTGCTCCCGCCTGTGCACCGTCCCCAAAAAGGACGGCCGGTTCAGGCCAGTGTTGGACCTCTCCACCTTGAACTTGTACCTTCACAGGTGCAAGTTCAAGATGGAAACCCCTTCGTCGGTCCGGTTGGCCATCCGGCCAAACGATTGGGCCATGTCTGGGACCTCCAGGATGCTTACTTCCACATCCTGGTGGCCCCGGGGTACCGACATCTGCTCCGGTTCGTTTGGGAGGGCACGGTGTTCGAGTTTCGGGCCCTCCCATTCGGCCTGTCCTTGGCCCCTCTGATTTTCAACGGGGACAACAACACCACATGCTTAGCTTACCTTCGCCACCAGGGGGGCACCAATTCTCGGTCCCTCTCCCTGTTGGCGGAGGAGATTCTGCTCTGGTGCCAGACCAATCAGGTCCGGATGTCAGTCCAGTTCGTTCCGGGGAAATCTGAACGCCCTGGCCGACATTCTCAGTCGGGGCGATCAGGTTCTCTCCACAGAATGGACCATCGCTCACAACGTTCTACAGCGTCTGTGGGCAAGGTGGGACCGTCCTCTGATCGATCTGTTCGCAACTCGATTCAGCGCTCGGCTTCCCAGGTACGTCAGCCCCTTTCGAGACATGAATGCGTTCCACTTGGACGCATTCACTCTCTTGTGGAGGCTCCTCGATGCTTACGCCTATCCCCCGACATCTCTGATTCCGAGGGTGCTGGCAAAATATCTGCAGGAACGACCAAGACTGATTTTGGTCGCGCCTTACTGGCCAACAGCTCCGTGGTTTCCAGATCTTCGCGGTCTCACCCACGTAGACCCTCTACCTCTGGATCTGGACGGGGGAGGTCTGCTCCAGCCTCGATCATGCCTCCCTCATCCACGTCCAGAGAGTCTGTGCTTGACCGCATGGCTCTTGTGCGCTCCAAACTGCTTGCACTAGGATTGCACAAGAGTTCAGTAGAGTTTTCCTTGAACGCTAAGAGGCGATCAACTAATCAGCTCTACGACTTACGCTGGAGAGCTTGGGCCTCCTTCGCCTTGTCCAAGGGGATAAAGCCGCTTTATCCCTCAACACAGGACTTGGCCAACTTCCTGGTGGAAGTGTATCAAAAGAAGAGTCTTTCTTCTAAGACTCTTCTTGGATACAGATCTGCCATCGCTTCCACGATTGCGGCCGCTACTGGTCGCAGACCTGAACACTTGATCAGGTCCTCCCTCATCGCTAATGTCCTTTCGGGTATTAGCAATGCAGCGGTGTCTAAACCTCGGGTTTCATTTCCCAAGGGGGATGTCTTTCTGGTCCTCAAACTCCTGCGTAGCAATGAGTTTGAACCCCTGGCAGGCATCAGTATCAAGTTGCTGATTTTTGACTCACATGCGAAGCAAAAGTGAGTCTATGTACTCACCCGAGTCGTCCGTCCGTCCGTCCGTCCGGACGTCCGGAAAACTTTAACGTTGGATATTTCTTGGACACTATTCAGTCTATCAGTACCAAATTTGGCAAGATGGTGTATGATGACAAGGCCCCAAAAAACATACATAGCATCTTGACCTTGCTTCAAGGTCAAGGTCGCAGGGGCCATAAATGTTGCCTAAAAAACAGCTATTTTTCACATTTTTCACATTTTCTCTGAAGTTTTTGAGATTCAATACCTCACCTATATATGATATATAGGGCAAAGTAAGCCCCATCTTTTGATACCAGTTTGGTTTACCTTGCTTCAAGGTCAAGGTCACAGGAGCTCTTCAAAGTTGGATTGTATACATATTTTGAAGTGACCTTGACCCTGAACTATGGAAGATAACTGTTTCAAACTTAAAAATTATGTGGGGCACATGTTATGCTTTCATCATGAGACACATTTGGTCACATATGATCAAGGTCAAGGTCACTTTGACCCTTATGAAATGTGACCAAAATAAGGTAGTGAACCACTAAAAGTGACCATATCTCATGGTAGAAAGAGCCAATAAGCACCATTGTACTTCCTATGTCTTGAATTAACAGCTTTGTGTTGCATGACCTTGGATGACCTTGACCTTGGGTCAAGGTCACATGTATTTTGGTAGGAAAAATGTGTAAAGCATGTGAGTCGTATGGGCTTTGCCCTTCTTGTTAAGACTAATTGTTCCTCATCGCTTTAGCCACTTGCCGTAGACTCAGTGGTATTCAAGCTTTGAGTGGCCTGGACTTTGACATTGAGTTCACCACACAGCAGTGGTTGCCAGCATGGTCACGTCAGTCTAAGGTATGTTTCTTGGGTATATTTTCTTTTACGGTAGTACTGTTCGAAAATTGCCTGGGTATCTTAATCCTTGGATTTAAGTGATTTTGATTAAGGAGTTTAATACTCTACATATCACCCTCACACCACTCTGGTATTCTGTGCAAGAATAGTACTGTCGAGGTAAGTGTTATATTGACTGTAAGGCTTCTTTTTAAGCCTACTGTCTATATGATACTTACCGAGACAGTACTATTAGAGTTTCCCTCCCGCCTCCCCTCTTGATATGTTATGGGCTTTTTGAGGGTCTGCAGCTCATAAAGAAAGAGGACGCGCCACCTACATCCTGTAAGGGGGAAGCACTCGGACAGTGCTTGGGATCCACGGTGGCGCATGGTTATGGGAGATAATTGTACCCACTCAGCGTTTTGTCCAATTTTTTCGGCCTATAATAGATAATGTGCAAGAATAGTACTGTCTCGGTAAGTATCATATAGACAGTAGGCTTAAAAAGAAGCCTTACACTTATAATCATTATGTTGTTATTTCATCTATCTTCAGTGAAAGAAGAGGCGGGAACAGCCCAGATTGCAGTCATTCGACGACAAGGAAATTACGGTGAAGTCTCCATCGCCTACAGGACGCAAGCCATCACGGCAAGTTCTGGCGTGGATTATCTCCCTGTGAACGGAACTCTTCAGCTTGACGACGGCCAGGGGAGAGCACTCATCAACGTCACCTTGTTGGACGACAGCGACAGAGAGGTTGCTGAGCAGTTCAGTGTTACACTGTCCAATCCTGCAGGTCTGTAACATAAAAATATTTGAAATGTTAACAACGCTTTTAAGACGTTGCATTTAGTTTACAAGAGAAATCAGTACAGTGATAATAATAATAATGATAATAATAAAGTGTATTTATATTGCGCCTATCCCTTACAAAAAACAAAAATATTTGGCTCTAAGCGCATTACAACATGTGTAGGGACTTGGTACAATCAAGTCTGACAAATACAATAACACAATATACAGTCGGTCTCTTGGGTAAAAATTATATTGATACCTGTGATGAAAGGACACCATTGGGACTAATTGTCAAGAAAGCTTGGGATGTAGTGGGATGAGGTACACTAAGCACAAAGAGAAAAACAGCTTTAAAAGATATCTACTCTGATATATTCTGACCTCAACATTTCTCTGATTTCAGGCGGTGTGCTGATAGGCAATAACCGAACAGCAATCATAACCATCCTCAAGTCGGACTATCCCAACGGTAAATTCAGCTTCCAGGGAGAAACAGAGCGCAGCATTCCCAACCCCGACACACAGCAAAGTCTGGTATTCTACGTCCAGAGAACAGAGGGGCTGCTGGGACAGCAAGAGGTACAGATGCACAAACACACTGATAAACAGTCAAGTAGTCACACTGACTGACTAAAAAAGTGATGATAGAAATAAAATATTTCTTGTGAAGGTGTTGATTCAGTGTGAGATTTATCAACTATTTTGAATGTTGGGCTTGGCATTCGATACTCCTGATGGTAATGTTTTCATAAATGTGCTATTTATATGATAGTGTTTTTACTCTGTGTGTGTGTGTATGTATGAGTGTGTGTGTGTGTGTGTGTGTGTGTGTATGAGTGTGTGTGTGTGAGTGTTTGTTTGTGTGTGTGTGTGTGAGTGTTTGTGTGTGTGTGCGTGACCTGTTCTGCATTGACCAGTGTTATCCAATGAAATTGAGACTGCCGGAGTGGCGTAGTGGTTAGAGTGCTTGCCGTTCACGCTGGTGGTTGGGGATCGACCCCCACTTCGGGCAGATACAAATATCCAATTCTACCGACCGCTCTCCAGTCCACCCAGCTGAAAATGAGTACCTGACCCTGGTCTTTCGGATGAGACGAAAAATCGAGGTCCCTTCGTGTACACTACATTGGGGTGTGCACGTTAAAGATCCCACGATTGACAAAAGGGTCTTTCCTGGCAAAATTGTATAGGCATAGATAAAAATGTCCACCAAAATACCCGTGTGACTTGGAATAATAGGCCGTGAAAAGTAGGATATGCGCCGAAATGGCTGCTATCTGCTGGCCGATGTGAATGCGTGATGTATTGCGTAAAAAAAAAATTCCATCTCACACGGCATTGAATATGTGCGCGATATAAATTGCATTAAAAAAAAAAATTCGAAAAAAAATCCCTGCGCTTAGAACTGTACCCACGGAATACAGTAGTACCTGCCATATCCGGTCACCCATTAGTCATTGCAAAGGTGACCGCAAATATCAGGTGGCCGTTCATTACAGGCCCCCTCCTCCTCCAAAAAACCCAAAAAAACACGATCAAGTTTTCATGAAGAAAAGAAAGCGATCATCCACGAGCCGCCGATTCATTGTCTCTGTTAGTTTTGCTTTCGTTTATACATCTTAATTATTTGCGTGTTTAACTCGATCGTCTTGGCTAAGCTATTGTTTCGTATGTTTCTATGTGTGTTGTTTGGATTATTATATATGTATTTGAGTGTCAGATAAACAAGTGTTTTCAAACTCACATCAGCTGTGATCGATCCGGAAGTGACTGCCGTAAATGTACATGTATGCGCATGTCTGTATTTACAGTTTGCGCATGCGTAAGTATTCATGTCGTCTGCTCGTGCTGTGCCGTCTGTGCACACAACACACACACACACACACACACACCACAGGCGCTCGCCCGCGAAAGTGACAAGTGGCCGTTAAGTGGCCGCTCCTGTCGAGTAAGAGGGGCACCTTAGGGCAAAAATCAGTGACCGTTGACCGCGTCAGACAGGTTAACGGCCATTAAGAGTCAATTATAGAAGGAAAACTCATTAGTCATGGGAAAGCTGGCCGCTCCGGGTAGGTTCACGCCCACGAAAGGGCCGGAAATGGAAGGGACTACTGTACGCGCGATATAAGCCTCCTATTGATTGATTGATTTAGGACCGGGGAAGGCAAAGGCAGCGAGGGAGAGTTGATGGGCACCGCCCTCATGAAGCTGGCCCTAGAAAAGTTCAGATCTCTATAACCTCTTGCTCCCCTTCAATCTAATATGGTTATGGGAATACCTTTACCTTTACCTTAAGTGCTTGTGACAGGTGAACACTAAGCTTCATGACGTTTCATTGATACACAAAGGGAAGTAAGCACTCTAAATGCATACCACATGTGTAATAGAGTAAGTGAGGGTTATTCGGAACCAGTCTCCTGGCACCTGAGAGAATAACAAGCATTGAAATGAACAAGCGACTTTCATCCTCATTTTGTTTATAGTTTCATTGATGCATTTCGCATTTCATGATGTATATTGTTGAATCATAACCTTATGCAGTGCACCCATGCAACAAAGTGTAGATCCCAAATTGGTCCGAGAAAGGCCCTTACGGCTCACCAATTTGGGCAAATTAGCAGGAATGTGTGATTTGTGCACAAATTGTGAAGATCCCACGTTGGTCAGAGAAAGGCCCTCAAGGCTCACCAACTGTGAGCAACTAATTAGAGTTTCACGTGTGTATTTTTTTTTTAGATGGTGAACATGGACATCAACACAAAATTGCTATACATGTACTTTCTTTATTTGAAATCGCCAAAAGACATCCAGGATTGATGCTTTAGAGTGACATAATTATGAATGAGAGACCTCATACGTATTATTGAAACAAACATTTTATTTGTACATGTTCATTTGGAAAAGGGGAGAGGGGTGCATGAAGTTTGTAAGTTGAAGTTTACAAAAGTTTGAAGTTTGTTTAGTTTATAATTTTGTGTTAAGAAAATTGGTTTGAAAATATTCTAAAGAGGGAGGTGTTGGATAGGTCGAAGTACGCCCACTTCGGCCTACCATGCAGACGACGCAAGGGAAAGAACTCCCGCTTTGTAACTGGGAACTTCGGGTAATAAAGATGGCTACACCAGGTTCCTCAACTGTCTTGTCTACTTTGTAACCACGCAATACCATACTAACAACCAGACATGTTTCTAGCATATCGGACTGTTACTATTTATAAGTGCATTAAACGGGTGAATACTAAGCTACACAGCGTTTCTTTATCCCAGGTGTATTGGAGAATCATGGGCCCTAACAGTGCTATCCGACCGCTCTCGGACACCAGCGACATCAGCTACACGGCCAGTGGAGTGGAAGGGACGTCTGGACGTCTGACATGGGGGGACGGGGAGGCGGGCAGCAAGCAGTTCACGCTCAACGTCAAACCCTGGACCAGCTGGGAGGTGGCCAAAACCTTCGTCATCGAGATCTACAACATTGCGGCCACCCCTGCCACTGTTGGAAACGGGGAGGCCAGTCCTACTGCGGGGAAAGTAACGCTAACTGTAAGCATTGTTTTCAGATGGTTCTGCTTCTTCTTCTCCTGAGTTCATGGGCTGACACTCCCCTGTACACTCGTGTATTCGCATGAGTGGAATTTTACGTGTATGACCATTTTTACCCAGCCATTTAGGCAGCCATATGCTGCTTTCGGAGGATTTAGGATGGTTAATAATTGTTTATTGTTTTCATCTGGGCCGGTACGCAGGAGTCAGGTTTAGAGACTTTATACAGGGATAAACTATACCCTCAAATACAGGGATAAACTATACCCTCAATGCTGTTTATCCCGGATGAAAGTCTCGAAACTCCACTCCTGGGCCGAGGTGCACGAGAAAGTTACCAACCGGGTGGGAGCCAGCCGCGGTGTTGGATTGGTTGAAATTGAGATTCGTTGTGATCTCAGCGAATCGGACCCCGCAGTTTGTTCTCTCCCGTTTGGAGGGCACCCACTTTCGGTGCGTGCTCCTCAGGCCTGCATACTGGACCTGGTTATTTGGTTACTTACTTTTAGGCAGCTTTGTTTTTACACAAAATAATGATCCAGTAAGTTTTTAGACCCATACAGCGTCTTAGCCACGTTCAAGTAAGCGAACAAGAAGATAATGTCCAGTTTGGTAACGCTGACTTGCATTATCATTTCCACGTTTATTGACAGCTCAGAGAATGAACCCTGGGTGCTGCCACAGTAATGCTTATCCTTTTAAAACATCTGTGATACACTAGTGACTTTGCTAGAATAATCTGTTATATAGGATCTAGTCTAAATAATCTAGTGATAATCTATTCTCTCAGTAAGAAATGTATTCCATATGGTATCGCTTTTAAACAGGCTTGGACTAAAAGTTTTACCAAGTAAACTTGTGAAATAAATATTAATTCTTGTCCTTCTTGTGTAGTTATAAGCAGTAATCTTGTACAGGCTGTTGCTAGAGTAAAATCGTTCATTTTGTTCATTTGTTCATTACCTTTTCGTGCTGCTACAAAATGTCAAGGGGGGCTGATAGTGTGCCTTGTTTCACACAGGTGGAAAAGTATGGAGAGCCCAATGGCATCATAGCGTTTTCAGGGGCTGCAACAACAGCACGAGATTTTGAGGAACCGTCAGGAAGTCAGCTGTTTCAAGTCGGCTTTCCTGTGGTGCGACAGGCTAACACAGGCGTCATTGGCATCATCAAGGTAGGAGAATCAGACCTGTTTACCCTTACGATTTTGGCGTAATTTATTACGATTTTCTGCAAAAAATACGCCATTCCGCTATCCGTGTCAAGACTACGATTTTTTTTTAATATTAATTCACATGTTTGGCATTGTTTTTTTCAATGGCAAAATGGGGTGAAAAAGCACAAAACTGACCAGAGATCATAATCATGTCTGTCTGATGAGACGCTGGAGAGCCTTCTAGTGGTGAAGTCTCGCCGTCACTCATTCGGCAAGCGCAAGTACAGTAGAGAAGCGCTTGACACACTGAAAAAGGCCTACTACGAGCAAAAGAAAAAGAATCAGTGATGCATGTGCTTTTGATGTGATCTTCTTTGAAATTATGATGACTACAAAAACTGACTGATGTGTTTTGTTTGTGAATAATGGATATATGTGCATGATTGCGTTTCGCAGACACAGTTGTCATGTGCGTTGTAATTGGCGACGAATGCTGGATGATTACTATTTTTGTGCCAGGATTACTATTTTTGGGGCTGAGCATTACTCCAAAACACTTATGGGGGTAAACAGGTCTGGAGAATGATACATGAACATCAAGTCTAACTCAAAGCAACAATGTCCATATTTTTCAACGGTATATAGGCAGCCTTACATAACTTTACCAGTTGACAAATCCGAGTGCATACACAACCTAAACATGCCTATTTTGTGTCTCAGAAAATCTACTGCGATTGTTAGTATTTTTATGGTACAATGTATTTGTGTACTTGATATATAGAGTTCTCGTGATCAGTATCAATATATCGTATTGATAGAAGTTTGAATCAATATCTTACCTTAGTCATCTCTTGATGCTTTGTCACAGATTCACTGGGAAGTGCGGGGGGCAGGCAGTGATGTGACAGACGTCAGACCCAAAAACGGAACTCTGCTCATGATTGACGGACAGCGAGAAGGGCAGATTACTCTGCAGATTCTGTCTGACGATATTCCAGAACTGACGGAAGAGTTCACCTTGGTGATGACCTCTGTGGAGGGAGGGGCGGAACTTAACGCCCAAGCCAACCGCTCTGTTTTCCGCATCAGGTGAGAGGCTGTTTAATGGTGTTCTCTGCATTTCTTTAACACAGGGAAAGGGCCCAGATCTAGCTGAGAGTTTGTTTAGCACAGTGATACTAAGGCAAAAACAAAAAAAATAGTCTGTTTACGATAACCCGACCGACCCTATTTTTTTCGCGCGACCCTAGACTTTTTTTTGGCATTTGGGGGAAAAAAAAAAAAAAAAAAGCAAAATAACGTAAAAATATGGTTTTTTGGAGGAAAAAAAAAATCCAAAAAATCCGACCTACCGACCCTATTTTTTTGGTCTATGTTACCGTAAACAGACCTTTTTGGGGGGGGGGGGGGGCCTAAAGAAATTGCATGTAGAAAAGTAAGGAGAGTGGAGATACATTGATAGTTATAGATGATGAAGGTTAGCAAGAGAGTGGGAGAGATGTTGACCTGATTGTCTACAAACCTTGTTTTGGACTGATACATTTGCATTTCAAGTTCTCATTATTTTTTATTGATTTTATTTTGTTACGGATAAAAAGGAAGAAAAGCAAATCAACTACCACGTACTGGCACTTATTTTCATGGCGATAAAAGTCTTACCTTGGAAAATCTTAAAACCTAAGGTTTCACTGCATGTCCTTCCTTCCTCTTTGCATTAACTCAGCATGCTAATCAGTGCTGGAATGTGTCTGGATCTTGTGTTCCAGGTACAATGACAATCCTCACGGGTTGTTTGGAATTAAGACGGAAGATCAGGAGGTTGCTGTTGACCCTGCCGATCTTGCTCGCAGTCTGGCGCTCAATTTCTCTCGCTACCACGGCACCTTCGGCAGCGTCATTCTTACCTACAGCTTGGCCTACAGTGTGGTCAGTGTATTCTTGGTGTCTTCTGTATGTGTGTGTTTGTGTGTTTGTGTGTGTCTGTCTGCCTGTGTGTCTGCCTGTCTGCCAATCTTTGTGTGTGTGCACGTCTGTTTGTCTGTCCGTGTTTGTGTGTGTATGTGTGTTTGTTTGTGTGTGTTTTTGTGCCTGTCTGTCTGTCTGTCTGTCTATCTGTCCATCCGTGTGAGTGTGTGTGTGTGTGTGTGTGTGTGTGTGTGTGTGTGTGTGTGTGTGTGTGAGTGTGTGTGTGTGTAAGGAAAGCTACCTGATTTCGGATTTTTTCTTTTTGTTAATGGTGATTACCAATGCTTTTATTTTTCGAAACAAATTCTTCTCCAAACACAAACAAGTACATATGATTCAAAAGGGAATCACTGAACTGTGTTGAACTGTGTGTTGCAGCCTTCATCGGGCGTTGTTCTGTCCTCCACCACTGGAACGGTCACCTTTGGCAATGGTCAGAAGAATGCTGTGGCGTCAGTCGCCATCCGAGGAAACGGCTTTCTGCAACTGGGGTCCACCTTCTCTGTGTCCCTGGTGGACGTTCAGTTTGTAGGGGATGGAGGTTAGTTTTTACACCCCCGGTATAGGGGTGTGTATAGGATTCGGTCGATGTGTTTGTTTGTTTGTTTGTTTGTTTGTGTGTTTGTGTTCGCATATAGATCTCAAGAATGAACGGACCGATCGTCACCAAACTTGGTGAACAGGTTCTATACATTCCTGAGACGGTCCTTACAAAAATTGGGACCAGTCAAACACACGGTTAGGGAGTTATTGATTCGGTCGATGTGTTTGTTTGTTTGTTTGTGTGCGCATATAGATCTCAAGAATGAACGGACCGATCGTCACCAAACTTGGTGAACAGGTTCTATACATTCCTGAGACGGTCCTTACAAAAATTGGGACCAGTCAAACACACGGTTAGGGAGTTATTGGTGGATTAAGATTCTACAAGGACTTATAGAGGCACATATTAATGGTCAAAGGGAAATAACCTTCTCAGTTGGTGGCAGTGAGAATGGGTGCAGTGAGAATGGTTATTTCCCTTTGACCAACGGGGGTGTTTTTCCTACCTCGGAGGAATTTCTTGTTATTTTTGCTTTGAGGGTTGTGGAGGTTGAATGCTTGCAATAGTTGTTTGATTACAACTCAAAGTGTAAGGTTTTGTGTTTGTGTGATATATTAGGCCTGAAGTATCTGAGAGAGAGAGTCTGTGTGTGTGTGTGTGTGTATGTGCATGCGTGCATGTGTGTGTGTGTAAGGGCGGGGATGTAGCTCAGTCGGTAGCGCGCTGGATTTGTATTCAGTTGGCCGCTGTCAGCGTGAGTTCGATCCCAGGTTCGGCGGAAATTTATTTCACAGAGTCAACTTTGTGTGCAGACTCTCTTCGGTGTCCGAACCTCCCCCCGTGTACACTACATTGGGTGTGCACGTTAAAGATCCCACGATTGACAAAAGGGTCTTTCCTGGCAAAATTGCTTAGGCACAGTTAATAATTGTCTACCTATACCCGTGTGACTTGGAATAATAGGCCGTGAAAGGTAAATATGCGCCGAAATGGCTGCAATCTACTGGCCGTATAAAATTTCATCTCACACGGCATCACTGCAGAGCGCCTAGAACTGTACCCACGGAATATGCGCGATATAAGACTCATTGATTGATTGATTGATTGATTGTGTGTGTGTGTAACAGAGAAGAAGAAGCAAGTGTCTGATAACAAAATATATGAGTAAACTGAAATGGCCTTAAAATTGACCACATGACTTTAGTGTTACAGCCTGTGATAGCAAGAACAAAGCAAACATTTTTATTAAAGAAAGACGTTTGCTCTGGTACATGGTATCTAGTTTACTGATAAAATAAGTGCAAACTCTCTGTCTCAGCAGGTAGTGTTCTTTTTCTATCACCTGAAGTAGTATTTTGTTCCATCAAGAATTCATTGGTGTTTCACTAGCACAGAAAACACCCAAGGGATTTGGTAGTTGTTAACTTTGAGAATGATTGAGTTACAAAACACAACAAACAAGAAAGGTTATTTTTGTGAACATTTAATTCAGGACAAAACAACACGTTGTGAACGTACCGAAATTTAAACTTTCTTGTTTTTTTATTGTTGATTTGGAACTTTAGCAGTCTATCTGTTTCGGAATTTGACTAACACTCAACGTTTTGCTGATGCAGTGACCCAGCCGCCCCAGCTAAATGTTGGTGAGACGGAAGCTCAGATCGGAGTTCCTCCCCTTGCCGCCAACAGTGAAGTCAGCTTCCTCAACACGGCTGTCAACGTGAATGATGGTCAGTGAACTAATTGTCAGGGTCTTAGAAGAATAGAGACACTGTGGCAGAATTTTTCTGACTTTTTGTCACGATTTTTGTCTGAGAAACAAAGGGAAGTAAGGGGTCAAAATGCATACGTTATGTGGAATACGGTTAATATACGTTATTTGCGTTTTTGACCAAAATATGACATTTTACACAGATCTCGACAGTCATTGTTCTCCGAGACCGCACTAGCGATCGAGGTGAACAATGACTGTCGAGATCTGTGTAAAATGTCATATTTTGGTCAAAAACGCAAATAACATTTATGTATCGATCGAATTTCTTTCAGGTACTATGACTTTGTTGTTGTTTTGACAATTGAACGAGCACACACACACATGCAATCAAACACATAAGCTTCATATTTGGGCGTTTCAGGTTGACCGAAACTTCAAAGGAACTACAAAACACATGTCATCTACTGACTTTGTTGTTGTTTTGACATTGAACAGCACATACACATGCAATCAAACACATGACGTGTGGTTTGAAGTTCCTTTAAAGTTTCGGTCAACCTGAAACGCCCAAATATGAAGTTTTGTAGGCCTCTGACGTCACATGGCTCAAAGAAGGGAAATCCAATGTCCAATCGATACATTGAGAGTTATTTGGAACCAATCTCCGGGCACCTGAGAGAATAACAAGCATTGAAATGAACAAGTGACTTTCATGATTTCTTTGATTAAAAAAGCTTGTTCTTGTGGTTGACTGTGTTTAGAAGTGTTATTTGGAGTGCCATGGAGAGGGAGAAACATATGAGAGATGAGGAACATATGAGATCATCCTTTTTTGAGGATGAAAATCGCTTGTTCATTCATTTCAATGATTGTTATTCTCTCAGGTGCCAGGAGACTGGTTTTGCATAACTCTCACAGTATTCCACATGTCGTACGCATTTAGACTGATTACTTCCCTTTGTTTTTGTTTTTTACTTCCCATTTCTCTCACTTATTACTCTTGATCCATATGTCACATATATTTAGAGCGCTTACATCCCTTTTCTTTTGTAGACTTCTATAAAGCCAGTTTATTTGCTAGTGGTGCAGGGAGAATGGGTTAGTATGATAGGATTCAGTATTTGGAAATCGCATAACATTGTTTTACCAGCAAAATAGATGGTTTCAGCAGCAAATAGGAAGGAGTGAGCAGCGAATGTGAAGCAGCAAATTGGATGAATTCAACAGCAGAATAGATGAATTGAACAGCCAAGCAGATTTCTTTAACATCGTTTCATTCTTTGTAACCGCAAGACCTAGAGGGTGACACCTGCGGTTAGCATCACTGTACCCCAAGATAAGTACAGGGAAACCCTGCCATATCAACTTATACGTTGCGTCTGCATGGACATTCGCAGCATCAGCACCAAGTTTCAGCAGACGCTTGGTTGTCATGCACACCCTGAAAAAAGCCTCTTTCTGGTCATACGAACACTCAAAACCACAAACGAAAGTTACATCGTCATCATCAGGCACAGCTGTGCGAGAATCAGCCCATGCTGCAAGTTCACCCAGGGAAATTGTATGCTTTCCACATTCTTTCATTCTCAGACCGACAAGGTAATTTTTGAGCTGGGCTTTCGAAGGCAAGTTTGCAAAGTCCCTATTGCGCAGTGCTACCAGAATCGCCCTTGGTTTTCTCACACCATCTCTGAACAGAGAATCAATCACAGTCCTTGTGTCTGGGTGAATCCCCCTTGTAGGCCTTGGTGTAGTTGCGTATTTATTTATCGCAGCTAATTTGCTGTTGAAACCCATCTTTTTTGCTGCTGGTCCATCTTTTTTGCTGCTGGTCCATCTAATTTGCTGGTCCATTAAATCCCTGCCTTTGGAAATCTAGAGGGTGTGAGTATATGTGGTGTTTGCACGGAAACTGTTGTTTGCAGTATACACTTTCCATCTGTCTTTCTTTATGTTCACAAGCTCACATAAAATCATTTATGCAACACACTAAGACCAGACCAAAGTTGAGATTGAAATGGGCACTTTATTTAATAAAGCGCCAGAGTGGATGAAAATATATACCGGTACATGACAAAATAAGGTGGTCCCGCTGTACAAGGGTTACCAAACACGCGAAAAGTTATACCTGAACGACTTGCTATTATTACCTAAGTTAACCGAGGCTGACAGTGTATGGCCCTGTGTGGGAGTTATCTGCCCATTGGTGACACCAGAGGGCAGGCTTGTCACAAGCTGTCCTGCTGCCCAGTCTACGGAGATACTACTATCATAACGTACGGGTGTATCTAAGGGCATAGAAGCCCTCTCAACCCTGTTAATATGATATACTGGTGTAATTCCATAACTTGCTGGTGTATCTAAGGGCCTAGTGGCCCTCTCAACCAGGCAATTATCACATAATGGTGTATCTAAGGTCATAGAAGCCCTCTCAACCCTGTTACACATATTAGTATCATAACGTACGGGTGTATCTAAGGGCATAGAAGCCCTCTCAACCCTGTTAATATGATATACTGGTGTAATTCCATTACTTGCTGGTGTATCTGAGGGCCTATTGGCCCTCTCAACCAGGCAATTATCACATAATGGTGTATCTAAGGGCCTAGTGGCCCTCTCAACCCTGTTAATATGATATACTGGTGTAATTCCATTACTTGCTGGTGTATCTGAGGGCCTATTGGCCCTCTCAACCAGGCAATTATCGCTCAATAGTGCCCTTTTCTTCTTTCCTTATGTCTTCTTTTCAGTTGTTCATTCTCTTGTGTGTTTTTTTCTTTCTTTCTTTCTTTCTTTCTTTCTTTCTTTCCTCATGTTTTCTTTTTGGTTGTTCTGCATCTTTCTTTCTTTTTTTCTGTCTTTCCTAGCTTCTTTCTTATTCTTCTTTTCTTTCGGCTTTCTTTGTTTTCTGTTCTTTTGTTTATTTGTCAGATCATTTTGTGTACAGATGACGGCACAGCAACACTGACAATCGCAAGAAGCGGAACCTTCGGCAGTATCTCCGTAGACTGGGCAGCAGGACAGCTTGTGACAAGCCTGCCCTCTGGTGTCACCAATGGGCAGATAACTCCCACACAGGGCTCCGTCAGCATTGCGCATGGCATGGAGAGCAAGAACTTGACTGTGCAGGTTCGGAACCCAGACTTTTATTACAGTGGAACCCCCTTTTAAGACCTCCAAAAATCTGAGAAAATCAGGTCTTAAAAAGGAGGGAGTCTTAAAATGGGGGTAATTTTACAGAGGTTATGAACAGAAAGTCTGAGAAAACAGGGTCTTAAAAAGGAGGGAGTCTTAAAATGGGGGTAATTTTACAGAGGTTATGAACAGAAAGTCTGAGAAAACAGGGTCTTAAAAAGGAGGGAGTCTTAAAATGGGGGTAATTTTACAGAGGTTATGAACAGAAAAACTAAGAAAACAGGGTCTTAAAAAGGAGGGAGTTTTAAAATGGGGGTAAATTTACACAGGTTATGAATAGATGGTCTAAGAAAACAGGGTCTTAAAAGGGAGGAAGTTTTAAAATGGGGGTAAATTTACATAGGTTATGAATAGAAAGTCTGAGAAAACAGTCTTAAAAAGGATGGAGTCTTAAAATAGGGGTCATTATACACAGGTTATGAACAGAAAGTCTAAGAAAACAGGGTCTTAAAAAGGAGGGAGTCTTAAAATGGGGGTAATTTTACAGAGGTTATGAACAGAAAGTCTGAGAAAACAGGGTCTTAAAAAGGAGGGAGTCTTAAAATGGGGGTAATTTTACAGAGGTTATGAACAGAAAGTCTGAGAAAACAGGGTCTTAAAAAGGAGGGAGTCTTAAAATGGGGGAGGGTGTTTCCACTGTATTATGATTCATGGAATATACTCCTCCGAAGATAGAGGACGGCTGCGAATATGGCGGGATGATTCAAAATGGTTATGCAAATAATCTTCCCATTTGTATGATAAAGTCTTATTCTCTGTTTTGAGGGGATGAACAAGCGGATGTGCTTCACAGCAACAACAAAATAGAAAATACAATACTGACAGCAACGCAAGTGCAGATTGGAATCATGCAAATCTTCAAGAAATGCTGAAACCAAACCAATTGTTTACATGGACTGATAGCACATGCTAGCAAGCATAGCGAGAGAGTGAGACAGACAGAGATAGAGATAATAGATAATAAAGACAGTAAAGTTGTATTGAATCAAATTATGCCTGCAGGTGAACGGCAAGCTGGGAGAGGCGGAGATCTTCATGCTTCGCTTGCCACGTACTCCTGAGACCGCCGTGAGCGGTGGGGCGCGACTGGCCGGACAGAGCTTGACGGCCACACTCGACCCGTCAGGTGTCGTGCGTTTCATGCCAGCCTCTCTTCAGCCGCGCGTATCAGAACGTGACAATCAGGTGAGACCGAATAGCTGCATGTGCCCTTCTTGATCTATGAATATTGTGTCTGCTAATAGACGAATTCTGGAAATAACTCGGGTTTGTATGTGTTGTGAAAATAAGTGAATACTTTGGAAAATAAATATGAGGCACGCTTTCCTGCTTGACATTATGAGCCAACCACCATCAAGCGGGCTGTCTCAATAGATGGGAGAAGGACCCCTTATAAAAAAACTTTTACCCCAGGGTAAAAACTGTCATACGTAAATACCCACTCATACAAAAAACACAAGTGTACGTGGGAGTTTTAGTCCATGAAGGAAGAAGAAGAAGACATGATGCTCAGTAACGCTCACTCCCGCTGTGCAGGTGACGGTGACTGTGTGTCGTGTGTACGGCGTGTTGGGCCGGGTGGAGGTGACCTACGGCACAGAGGACGACACTGCTCAGGGCAACTTTGACTACCGCTCCATCACCAGGACCGCCCTCACCTTGCAGCCCGGCCAGCCCACCGCCAACATCTCCATCCCCGTCAGTACATACACACACACACACACACACACACACGCATGCACACACACACACGCATGCACACACATACACGCACACACACATACACGCACACACACACACACACACACTCACTCACTCACTCACTCACTCACTCACTCACTCACACACACACACACACACACACACCATGCAGCCCAGCCAGCCCACCACCAACATCTCCATCCCTGTCGGTACACCTAGCAGTGTTTCATTTATTTTTTTTATCTCACAGGGCAACCTATGTTCTGACCTGCTAGTGCTTTATCCCCCTTCGTGTGTAAGCGGGGGAAATGGGCAGGGGAATAGCTCAGTCAGTAGCAGCTTCAAAACCAGTTGTCGCGTGGGTTCGATCCCCACGTTCGGGATTTGCTTCCCAGAGTCAACTTCGTGCAGACTCTCCTCGGTGGCGGCACACCCCCGCGTGCATGCATGCGCACGATAAAGAACCCAAGTTCACAGCCAAAGTCAGGCATGGGAATTGTCCGCCAAAATTTGTTTTTGTTCCGCCGAAAAAGCAAAAGTGTCCGCCGAAAAAATAAAGGGGGGAGGCACACAAAAAAGCACCGGTTACTTTTGCCTTTGCGCAAAAGTCCGCGAAAACTTTCCGTACTTTGTTCACGCACTGCCTCAGTTACTTGAACTTTTATGTTTGAAAGTAAACCAGATTGCACAGATTGTGTTACAAGTTACATTTTCCTGTTTTTCTCAACAGATCAATTTTTTTAACAAATTTAAACCATATAATACATGTATATATTTTTTTCTAAAAACTCTGATTCTAAAAACAGAATTTAATGGCAAACTTGGAGCTCAGATGACACCAGATTGCACCATCTGGGTTCTTTGGAGAATTTTTTTTTCCGGGGGGACATGCCCCCGGACCCCCCTAGTAAGTCTAGGCGCTTCGCGCCGTCGACTTGACGCTTAGCGTCTTCAGTTATAAATTTTCAGCCTTTTTTACAATTTTCAATTCCCATGCCTGCAAAGTGTTAGGGTTTGAAAACATGAATATACGCATGCAGGAAGAAGAAAAAATGAGGGTGTGACAATGCCGCCTCAACTTTTACAAAAAGCCGGATATGACGTCATCAAAGACATTTATCGAAAAAAAGAAAAAAACGTCCGGGGATATCAATCCCAGGAACTCTCATGTCAAATTTCATAAAGATCGGTCTAGTAGTTTAGTCTGAATCGCTCTACACACACACACAGACAGACACACACACACGCATACACCATGACCCTCGTCTCGGTTCCCCCTCTATGTTAAAACATTTAGTCAAAACTTGACTAAATGTAAAAAGGGTAGCGCCATACTGTATGGCAGCTCTCTTTCCCCAGAGAGAAAGCAACCCGAATTCCCATGAGGGTAACCTTAAAGGACTAGACTATATACAATCTTATCCAACCTTAAGGACAAGTACTAGACTAAGTACACACTGAAAAGATCCTTTATTCAGTGTCAGAGTTTGGTGGGTTACAGAAACATGAAAATACCTAGCATGCATCCCTTGAAAACAAAGTGTGACTGCCTAAATTGCGGGGAAAACCAACCTGTTTTACAGGAGAAATTGTTGGGGGGTGGGGTTTCTACTGCAAATATAATTTGACGATTAGCAGAGAGAGAGAGAGAGAGTGGTGTCGGCCTGTTACCAGTCATGACTGTGTTAAGTCAGTAGTATTTACTGTTCTTGCCGACAGATTTTCCAAGATGACAGACCGGAGCCGTCTGAACAGTTCTTCATTCGCCTGAAGGAAGCGAACCAACTGCCCACACCCACACAACCTGGTCAGTGGTCAACAACCTTTCTGTCTTTTCTTAAGGTGTAAGAAACAAGGCGAGGTAAGCACTCTAAATATAGCCAATATGTGTAACAAGAGTGAGATTTATGCGGAACCAATCTCCCGGCACCCAAGAGAATTTGTTTGTTTGTTTGCTTATAACGCCCAGCCGACCACGAAGGTCCATATCAGGGCGGTGCTGCTTTGACATATAAGGTGCGCCACATACAAGACAGAAGTCGCAGCACAGGCTTCATGTCTCACCCAGTCACATTATTCTGACACCGGACCAACCAGTCCTAGCACTAACCCCATAATGCCAGACGCCAGGCGGAGCAGCCACTAGATTGCCAATTTTAAAGTCTTAGGTATGACCCGGCCGGGGTTCGAACCCACGACCTCCCGATCACGGGGCGGACGCCTTACCACTAGGCCAACCGTGCCGGTACCCAAGAGAATAACAAGCATTGAAATGAAATGAACAAGCGTGTTTTATGTTTTGGTATTTTCTTCTGTCACACCTAAGCAGTTATAAATATGGGCAAAAGACTCAAGGCTTGGAAACGTGAATACTTGCATGCAGGAATAAGAAAGAAAAATGTGCAGCACTGTACTGTATGGCAGCTCGCTTTCTCCAGTGAGAAAGCAGCCTGACTACAGGACCTCACGGGACTGCATGAAATCTTATCCTTTTCCTTATGTTGACTGTCAAACTTGTGTGTTGTTTCAGTCATAACTCCGAGGCTTGCGTCCCAGGGCACCTCTTCTGTTGTCACCATATCTGAGAGCAACGATCCGTACGGAGTGCTGTGGTTTGAGACGGATACGGTCACCATATCAGAAAGATTCACAACTGTACCTCTCACCATCAAGCGTACAGGTTAGTGTCATGAAGCGTACAGGTTAGTGTCATCAAGCGTACAGGTTAGTGTCATCAAGCGTACAGGTTAGTGTCATCAACGTAGAGTTGAACCTGTCTGCAATGACCACGCAAGAACCAACCAAAAACGGTCCTAATAGACAAGTGGTCGGTCTTTTTTCGAAAGGTGAATTATATAGAAGATAACTTCGTCGGAGATACTTTAAGGTGGTCTTAATGGGCAGGTGGTCGTGATTAAGGGGTGATCGCCAGGGCAGGTGCAACTGTAATTTGATGTGTTAAGAAACAAGAAAGGTATGTTATTGGAATGTTGTATTTATAACAAAACAAAATGTTACGTTCACTGATATTTGACCCAGCAGTCTTTTAATCAATCAATCAATATGAAGCTTATATAGCGCGTATTCCGTGGGTACAGTTCTAAGCGCTTGTCGAAAAGTTGTCAACACAGGACTAACAAAGAAACTAACATCTTCAGACGGACACGAACCCTATCACACACTAGCAAACCCTGGTAAACATACAACAAACAACTGTTTAACAACAATGTACACATCAATAGCTAGGTCCAAACAAAATAATATTAAGCACAAAGAAAATCCCTCTCACAGAGCACAGCACAAGAATGTCTTTTGGGGCACAACACATCACGTCGAGCATGAAAGTCGCAGCCAGCTACGGGAAGAACTGAGTCTTCAACCTACTCTTGAACGCGTCAAGAGAGGGGCTCTGGCGAAGCTCAAGCGGCAGGGAGTTCCAGACGGAGGGGCCCGCGGAGGGAAATGCACGCTGACCAGCAGATGCGAGTGGACAGAGAGACAAACACTTATAACACAGTGAATAATCTTATGTGACAAATTGTCCAGTAGCTTGCTTGGAAGACACACGCGAGATAATTTTGTTTTTTGATTTGTGTAATTTTATGTGACTTTTCATTGTGTATTTTCACACCCAGGCGGATTTTTGTAATTTGATGTAACTTTTCATTGTGTATGTCGCACCCAGGCGGCCTCTTTGGGACGGTCAGCGTGACAGTCCGCACGGTGGGTGGTGGGGAGAGGTGGACGTCAGACATCGCCGTTAAGAGCGACGGCACGACGAGAGACACCATCGCTGAGGCCTTGGGACAGCGGAACAGCAGTGGTGTGGCGACTGGGGGCTCCGACTATTCTGTGCTGGACACGGTTGTCATGTTTGAGGTGAACACAATATTCTGTATGCTGTAACTGTAAGAGATTTGAAATAAAGAAGATCCGTAGTTATCCTTATTAATCTCCTTCCAGATTCTTTATATGTGCACACGCACACACACAGTCAATCATCTGACTCCCGCTCAGAAGTTTAGGAAAGCAGAGAGAAGATTAGAAGAATTTGTAGTCTTTCACCAACTCATTCTTTCCAAACAATAGCCAATGGTTTAATTAGAACATACAAATTGGTTTGTTTCTGACATAGCAAATATCAACTCATTCCTCAAATTCTCAAATACTTTCTTGCTTACAATAATCAATTCATGACCTTTTGAAACTCATTCATTCATTGTCCACGACCTTGTGAAACTCACTCATTCATTGTCAACGTCAGAACATATTTACAAGGACAAGAAAGCAAATAAACAAAACATAACTTTTACGTTATGTAGAGGTGACGATGTAGCTAGCCTTCAACCTTACGGCCTCCATCGCACCCTCGCCACACTGGCACCACCCCGCACAAGTCAGACTGGGGCGGCCTGTTACAAAATATAACACCCTACTGTAACAACTAACAATATTCAAAAACACACCAACCGAGCACAAGAAAATTATACAATTCCGAAATTATTCAAGTACACAAGTCATGTCCGCGCATACAAAAGAAATGTTCAAGTTCACACAAAACTAGCAAAGTACCTCATCTTCCAATATGGCGGCACCCATACAAAAGTCCAAGTCATCCCGGCAATGTTTCCCGGTTCCAAGGTTGACATCAAGATCAAATGTTTTCTTGCAAAGTTGACATCAAAACCAAGAGCAGGTTTTCTCATCCGAGAGCCCAGGTCGAATGACTTTCAATTGTCAGGCAGTTTACAATCACAACTCACAAAATCAGGCGGTTGCGATTATAACGTGAACAACTCGCACAGTTGTAAATTCACGTGCCGCGAACCCAGTTTGACCGTCCGTAGCTAACCATGGAATTTTACTGAACTGTTAAAAGTTTCCACTCTCAAAGTTAAACCACTCCTGACAACCTCTTTGTATTACAAAAAGCACTAGTTATATCCCTTCTACTATAAACACCATAACCGCCATTCATTACATCACCCCTTTCCCCGATTAAAAAAAGAATGTGAACCCAAAATGAACATTTTTTTTTCAAAAACTGTACAAATATAAGTATTCCAGTAACAAAATTTTTTTTAAATACATAAAAAAAATACATAAATAGATTAATAAATAATCAAAGCATAAGGAAAACATTTATTAAATACTCTGTCCGTTCCCAAAGAGTGCAATCAGTTTACAACCAAAAGACAGTGCCATCCACCAAAAAAGTGACGAAAGCCACGAGGCTGTCCTTAAACATGAGCAACAATGGCAAGCATAATAAACCACATTTACGCCGCCGTGTAGATAATCACCCACTGTGTTAATCCACAATAGTAAAACTCATGGACATTCAGCAATTTTCGCCTATTACTGAATGCAATAACATTGACGTTCTTGGTACCAAAGATCGCCAACAAAGTTTGAGTAGCCCCCGCTAAACTCAATACAGTAAACCTCGACTACAACACAAATTGGTACTAGCATCAAAATATCCAAACAAATTTTTCCAGCCAGATTAAAAAAAATAATCACAATGTGAAAAAAAAACAAGAACAAAATTAAATTAGTTCTTAACACATACACAGCATATCAACACTCACAGCACAAAAAGTATTGTCCTTGTTGATTGCAGAAAGTCTTTTCACTGTCCTTTCAACCATCATGTTCCATTCACTTCGTCAAGCGTGACAACACATCAGCCTCAAAATTCCTGACTCCAGGAATTGGCACTACTGTGAATGAATACTCTTGGAGAGACAGAGCCCATCGCAACAGTCGGCCGTTGGCAGTTTTGGACTGTCGTAAGTACGTCAACGGTCTGTGATCAGTCTCAACAAAGAAATGTGAGCCAAACAAATAGCGATGGAATTTGTCAACTGCCCACACCAACGCTAGGCACTCTCTCTCCACAGTAGAGTATCTGGTTTCTCTTTCCAGCAGTTTCCTGCTGGCATACAGAACTGGATGAAGGACGTCGTCATCATCAGGCTGCATCAGGGCTGCTCCAATCCCCGTGGAGGACGCATCCGACCGCACTGTGAACGGCCTGGAAAAGTCTGGCAATCTCACCAGTGGTTCAGACGACAAAATTTCTTTGACCCTGTCAAAAGCCATCTGACACTCTTTTGACCAACGAACTTTGTTTGGTTGGTTCTTCTTTGTGAGTTCTACCAGGGGGGACACAATAGACGCGAAGCTTGGGACATAGCGCCTATAGAAACTGATGAGCCCTACCAATGACCGGACTTGTTTCTTTGTGGTTGGGACAGAGACATTCAAGATTTTGGACACTTTGGAGGGAACTGGACGCATGCTACCCTCCCCAACTATGTGACCCAAAAACTCAATAGAGTCAAACCCTGCCTCTACTTTCGACGGTCTCACAGTCAACCCATGTTTTCCCAGTTCTGTCAACAGTCCGTCAAGTGCCTCTAGATGCTCACACCAGTCTTCTGTGGCTACAAGTACGTCATCAAAGAAATGAACAGATTTGAACCTATCAAGATCCAACATCTTCATCATCCTCGCGAAAGTACTTGGTGCTGTACTCATTCCGAACGGCATCTTCTTGAACTGATATAGACCTTGAGGGGTACGAAAAGCCGTTTTTGCTCGATCAGACTCTGCCATCGGAATTTGCCAATAGCCCTTAGCCAGATCAATCTTCGTGAAATGCTGCCTGCCCTGCAATGAAGCAAACAGAACTTCCGGATCCGGTATTGGCTCAGCGTCAAACTCCGTAATCTTATTGAGGTGTCTGAAATCGATGCAAAAACGAGTACTTCCGTCCTTCTTCTTGACTAGAACAATAGGAGACGAGAACGGAGAAATAGACGGCTCTATTACGTCTAGATCTAACATCTTCTTCACTTCTTCTTCAACCACTTTCTGAGACTCAAATGGTAACGGATACTGTTTCACATTGACCACAGCACCTTCAGGAATCCTCACCACATGCTGCACTAGGTCACAAGTACCAGGCAAATCCGTCATTTTGTCCTGATGCTTCTGAAACACCGCCTGCACTTTTTGTTTTGCCTGCATAGACAAGTCAGGACTATAGACCACATCATCTACATTCTCAGTCTGAACTGTGGGAACTGACTGTAGTTTGACTTTCTGAATGTCTACCTCCTCTACTGCACTGGACCCACTGATCACTCCCAATGAGGCAACAACTGGGTTCTGACCAACATCTTCATTCCTAGACACATACTCCCTGAGCAAGTTGACATGGTACACTTTCTCGATCCCAGGTGAAATTTCTACAACGTAATCACATTGATTCAGTCTTTTGATCACCTGAAATGGACCTCGCCAGCGTAGTATCATTTTGTTCTTCTCAGTTGGAAGTAAGACTAAGACTTTCTTTCCAGCGAGTATCATTCTTGGCTTCTGAGACCTGTATGATCTGTTCTTCTTTGATACATTCTGAACAGCCTTCTGTGCTCTACTAACACTGTCAGCCAAGACCTCTTTCAAATCCTGCACATACTGTGACACTGGAACCTGCTGATTCTCCCGACTGCTATCGGTCCACGCATGATACAGCAGTTCCGACGGTCCTTTTGGGTTTCTACCGTACAGAAGTTCAAAAGGTGAGTACCCTGTAGACTCCTGTGGGATTTCTCTGTATGCGAACAACGCAAAAGGCAAATATCTATCCCAATCCTTAGGTCTATCTGCCATCAACTTCTTCACCATGGATTTCAAAGTTCCATTGAACCTTTCACAGAGACCATTCGTCTGGGGATGATAAGGAGTCGTGTGCAACTGCGATACCGATATCAATCTCATCACCTCTCGCATGACATCAGATGTGAATTGTGTACCTAGATCTGAGAGAACCTCATCTGGTAAACCAGTCCGGGTGAAAATGCCCAACAAAGCTTCCGCTACTGCTTCTGTGGTCGTTGATTTCAAGGGTACTGCTTCCGGATAGCGTGTCGCAACATCCACCAACACCAAAGCGTACTGATGACCACGAGCTGACACTGGTTTAATCGGACCAATCAGATCAATGCAAACTCGGGAAAATGGGACTTCTATCACAGGCAGTGGTTGCAAAGGTGCCGAAGGAACTCTACCTTTGGGAAAGGTTTTCTGACAGATATCACATGATCTGCAGTAATCCTTGATCGACTGCCGATAACCGGGCCAAAAGAAGAATGCGGACACCCTTTTGAACGTACTGTTCGCGCCTAAATGACCACCAAACAAACCGTCATGGGCAGTGATCAAAACAGACTCGCGCAAGCGTTCAGGAACAACTAGCTGCCAAACCACTTCATCGTTGACCTTGGAGTAGTACTTTCGATATAACAACTGGTCCCTCACAACAAACGACACCACACAACCAGACGACTCTTCCGATTTTCCTTGGCCAACTTTCTCGAACAGATCATGCAACGTTTTGTCATCCCTTTGCATTTTGGACAGTTTCTCAGCATTGATATCAAGTTGGGGAACTTTAGCGGTCAACAGCGGTCTAAAAGGACGTTCTTCTCTAGCTTTTTGACCTCTTGTCTGGACTGCGCTAGTAACCTCGACACATCCAAATGTACATCCCTGTATTCTACCCAAAATGACGTCACATACTGGATTGTCGATCACACATGCCTCAACACTTCCAGAAAAGTATGGTGTATCCAGACTCACAATCGCAATGGGTAACCGAACCAAATCCCCACTGAACTGTCTACACACCTGTACCTTCCCAGTAAACTGATCATCTCTCACTAGGGACTTCCTGACCCCAACCGTGGAACACCCACTATCCAACATGACCGTGACCTCACTACCATTTAAGGTACCTTCACATGTCTGAATAGACTCGGGAAGTTCATCACTACCTGAAAATCCTACTGACGCCACAGACTGCTCGTCTTCACTACAGCTGGACTCTTCAACAGTGACAACGGATACTGAAGCAGTATGCATTTTTTTGGGACAATCTGCCAACTTGTGCGAAGTATCTTGACACCACCAACACTTCCTCTGATAGTTCTGACCACCTCTACCTCTACCAGCTTGACTAGCACCTCTGCCACCCTTATTATCAGGAGAGCTTTGTTCTGTCGGTGGGTTTGTGTCACCCTGACTATTCTTCCTAGAAAACCTGTGACCACCTCGACCTCCTGACCCTGAATGACCTCCTCTCCCACTTGGAAGACCGACATTAGCCAACAGAGGATCACTAGAACCTTTTGCTGCTAGGTTTTGACTAGGATGTGCTTCCCTGTATCTTTCAGCTGCGTCTATCATGGTTTGAGCATTAGTATGCTTGTCTTCTTTCAGAAAAGTAACCAGAGACGACGCACAACTAGACAGAATCTGCTCTCTGAGCACCAAGTCACAGAGCAAAGCGAAATCTGTGCCAACTCCAGCCATATCTGTCCATCTAGTAAAAAATCTTCTCATGCGGGAGAAAAAGACATGCATGGTTTCACCAGATTCAGGTTTGCATGAGCGAAACTGCGTTCTGAAACCTTCTTCAGTACATTTGAATCTCTTCAACAAATGCGCTGACAGTTTGGCATAGTCATTAGTATCTTCTACTGGTAACTCTTGAAAATAATTCAGAGCACGACCTCTGAGTAGAGTAGGCAAAATCAAAGCCTTCTCATCCTTTGACCACTTCAAGCTAGCTGCGTGCTTATCGAAGCGATACAGATAACTCTCAATGTCATCTGATTTATCATCAAAATAGGGAATCTTGGGACGATTGGCCAATTTATTCTTGCTTGCTTTTTCAACCAACTCGTCTGCTCGCAACTTTGCCTCCCTGTTCGCCTTTTCTTCTTCAATATCGAGACGACGATTTTCAATCTTAGCTTGTTCAGCTAACTCTCTCTCTTTAATCTTAGCTTGTTCAGCTAACTCTCTCTCTTTAATCTTAGCTTGTTCAGCTAACTCTCTCTCTTTAAGCTCACGTGCAGCAGCGAGTTCTTTTTCTTGTAGAGCAATATCATTTTCTCTTTTCAACAAAGCTTCTCTTCTTGCTGCTCTTTCCTCACGCAAACTATCCTCCACATACTTGTTCAGTGATGCACCATCTTTTCCTAAGGCTTCACCCTCCACCTTAAACTGCGCTACCAAAGCTTGAACCTCTTCTTGAGATGCCATCGTGAACAAACCGCTATCACTTAAGCAAACTATGACTATCCTCTACATAGAATGCTAGAGGGCAACACCAAGACTTAGCTTTGACTAACGTGAACACAATAGTCCACTAAACTTTAGAATTTACCTGACTTCCTCAAGTGCAGTACTAAAGTGACACAGTCTAGGAAACCGATCAACCGAACTACAAGGGGAAACAATCAATACATTTGAAACTAGGCTCCGCTCAAAAACTTGGCCTAGGAACTAGACATACCCCCATTCCCATACACTTATGAATCAAGGCATTGCTGACCCACAACTATTTACAAACTGTGTACACGTAAAAGGGAAAAATGATGTGTCATGTATTATTCACTTGTAGGTAAAACTAACCTACAGGGCGCTTCATGTAAAGTAGGGGGAAAAAAAAAATAACCTACTCACAAGCAAGAACCAACACTCAGAGAGACAAATTATTCTCAAAAATATATAGACTGTTAACTTGAGTGTCAGATAAGCAAATGACTCACTCCTGTCCAAAATATGTCGTTCAGTCAGGCACAGGATGCATCCGTCCACAGACCAAGGAACTCCCTTCACAGACAGATGACAAGGATGTCCATCCTCCAGACTGCATGCATCAGCATCTGCGCAAAACCAAACAACACTTCAGCACTACAAGTCAATAATATAAAATAAGCCTAACTGCACTCAAGGGAACGCACCAAAAAAAAAAAAATTAATCTTCAAAATTTTTCCAATTAATACAACCGCAAGCTCGCCAATGTAAGAGATTTGAAATAAAGAAGATCCGTAGTTATCCTTATTAATCTCCTTCCAGATTCTTTATATGTGCACACGCACACACACAGTCAATCATCTGACTCCCGCTCAGAAGTTTAGGAAAGCAGAGAGAAGATTAGAAGAATTTGTAGTCTTTCACCAACTCATTCTTTCCAAACAATAGCCAATGGTTTAATTAGAACATACAAATTGGTTTGTTTCTGACATAGCAAATATCAACTCATTCCTCAAATTCTCAAATACTTTCTTGCTTACAATAATCAATTCATGACCTTTTGAAACTCATTCATTCATTGTCCACGACCTTGTGAAACTCACTCATTCATTGTCAACGTCAGAACATATTTACAAGGACAAGAAAGCAAATAAACAAAACATAACTTTTACGTTATGTAGAGGTGACGATGTAGCTAGCCTTCAACCTTACGGCCTCCATCGCACCCTCGCCACACTGGCACCACCCCGCACAAGTCAGACTGGGGCGGCCTGTTACAAAATATAACACCCTACTGTAACAACTAACAATATTCAAAAACACACCAACCGAGCACAAGAAAATTATACAATTCCGAAATTATTCAAGTACACAAGTCATGTCCGCGCATACAAAAGAAATGTTCAAGTTCACACAAAACTAGCAAAGTACCTCATCTTCCAATATGGCGGCACCCATACAAAAGTCCAAGTCATCCCGGCAATGTTTCCCGGTTCCAAGGTTGACATCAAGATCAAATGTTTTCTTGCAAAGTTGACATCAAAACCAAGAGCAGGTTTTCTCATCCGAGAGCCCAGGTCGAATGACTTTCAATTGTCAGGCAGTTTACAATCACAACTCACAAAATCAGGCGGTTGCGATTATAACGTGAACAACTCGCACAGTTGTAAATTCACGTGCCGCGAACCCAGTTTGACCGTCCGTAGCTAACCATGGAATTTTACTGAACTGTTAAAAGTTTCCACTCTCAAAGTTAAACCACTCCTGACAACCTCTTTGTATTACAAAAAGCACTAGTTATATCCCTTCTACTATAAACACCATAACCGCCATTCATTACAGTAACACTTCGTGATGTTTGAATGCACAGCGATTGTTGCTCCGGTTTGGAGTGGTAACATTTTGGATAAACATTTCACTACTTTGTGTTTGAATGCACACAACTTATGGCTCAGGTGTTTGACTGCTTGACAGAGTGGTAACATTTTAGATGAACACTTCACTACTTTGTGTTTGAATGCACACAACTTATGGCTCAGGTGTTTGACTGCTTGACAGAGTGGTAACATTTTAGATGAACACTTCACTTTTGATGTTTGAATGGACAGTACTTTTGGGTTCGATTTTTCTCCGCTCGAGACAATGATAACGTTTTAGATGAACATTTCTTGTTGTTTGCACCGAACTTGTGGCTCAGGTTTTTGCTAACCCATCTTTCACGTAACATGTTTGTTGTTACAGAGTGACGCTAGCCAGAAGACAGTCAACGTGGTGATGCTTGACGACAGTATTCCGGAACCCCAGGAGACGGTGCTGGTCTACCTCACACAGCCAACGGGAGGGGCGCGGGTGGCAAACGGCACGTATGACGGGGGGGTCAAGGTACAGTTTTCTTCTTCTTCTTCAGCGTTCGACGGTTGCTCACTCGATCTGCAGTCAAACAGAGTCTGAAAGCACAGTGATTAAATTAAATTTGTGAGAGAAATATAATCTAGAAGGAAGGACCAGTTGGTGGTTTCTTTTCCAATAGAATCTTACTCAAATGAGACAGAGCTCTATGTTAAGATCTGAGAAACAACAGAGAGAGAGAGAGGCATACAACATTTAGAACGCACCCCCCGCGGGTTTGGGGGAAGAATTTACCCGATGCTCCCCAGCATGTCGTAAGAGGCGACTAACGGATTCTGTTTCTCCTTTTACCCTTGTTAAGTGTTTCTTGTATAGAATATAGTCAATTTTTGTAAAGATTTTAGTCAAGCAGTATGTAAGAAATGTTAAGTCCTTTGTACTGGAAACTTGCATTCTCCCCAGTAAGGTAATATATTGTACTACGTTGCAAGCCCCTGGAGCAAATTTTTGATTAGTGCTTTTGTGAACAAGAAACAATTGACAAGTGGCTCTATCCCCTCTCCCCCCTTTCCTCGTCACGATATAACCTTCGTGGTTGAAAACGACGTTAAACACCAAATAAAGAAAATAAAGAAAGAATTTAGAACGCAAACGTCTTTTTGTATCTCAGATCTTTTTGAGTATTTTTGAATACTTTTTGGTTGACCGTTGGAAATCCGCTAACGTAATCACTGGCTGAGACCCTAGCTGTTGTTGAAGACCTTTTGTCTAATTTCTTGTTTTAATCATAAAAAGTTTGCCTTTCAGTGCTTTTTGGTCTTACTTTTTCTTCGGAAATTAGAGTGCTGCAGACAATTTGTTGGTGCTAATGTGGAGTCAGTAATGCAGGATCTGACTGCTTTAAGACAGCTGAATTTGACAGTGGAGACTTGCAAAGTGAATACCGTACTTTCCGGGTGACAAGGCGCTTCGTTATACAAGACGCACCCCCTTCTTTTTAAAAAAAATTGTAATCCAGTCACCCATTGGACGCAGGGGGCCGATAGGGCACACCAAAATGACCCAGTTTTTGCCATGAGAGGTGGTTTCCCTGTCATATCTGAGAGAGGAAACACTTCCTGCACCGGGGTCAGTGACCGGTCAGTGACCGACTTTAACTGAGTGAAAATATGTGTGCTCTGTGTGTGCGGCCAGATCAAAGGCATTGTGATAGCTGGGTGGCCTTGTTTATAGACACGACCTTCTTCCCAGGGGTCAATGACCCAGTTTTTGCCATGAGAGGTGGTTCCCCTGTCATATCTGAGAGAGGAAACACTTCCTGCACCAGGGTCAGTGACCGGTCAGTGACGGGGTTTAACAGAGTGGAAATCTGTGTGTGCGGCCAGATCAAAGGCAGGGCAGTACCTAGTAGCTGAAACATGCATTATCACAAGTTGTTTGACTGGTACTCAAGCGGTCTCTTTGATTTTTTTCGTATTTCATACACGGATTAGGCGCTTCGTTATACAAGACGCAGGGGTCGAACTCGAGGAAAAAAGTCGCGCCTTATGACCCGGAAAGTACGGTATATGAAGCAAAGAGGATTTATTACTGGGTTTTCTCTTCTTTTCTTTTTGTGTGTGAATAATTATACTGTAAACTTTTACTTCCAAGCCTCATGTCAGTTATCATCACAACACTGTTACATATAAATATTTCTTCCACTTCGTTTGTGTGCAGGGATTTGCTGAAATAACCATCCGACCTAGTGACCTCTCGAATGGTCTGATCGGCTTTGCGGAAAACTCCAAAACGGTTCAAGCCAACGAAGACCTTAACCCCAATGTCACCTTGACCCTGACCCGGCTGAACGCTTACTATGGCAACGTGCAAGTGGTGTGGAAAGCCAAACTGAGCCCAACCAGCAGCGAAGCAGACGACGTTCAGTTGACCAATCAGCTGAAGGCGATGACAGGGGTGGGGATTTGTCCGCCAGACCAGAGCCTGTGCACCTTCCAAGTGCAACTTATTGACGACCAGGTGAGGATTGGCTTGTCAGTTGTTCCCCCTGGTTTGTAAGGCTGCCTAAATGGCGGGGTAAAAATGGTCATACACGTAAAAACCCACTTGTGCAAAAACATGAGTGAACGTAGGAGTTTCAGCTTATGATCGAAGAAGAAGAAGAAGTAATGAGTTGGTTTTGTCGTAGGTATGGAGAATAATTGTAAAGGCACAGTTCTCGTCCTCACGATTCGGCTGCCCATCTAAGATCTGGCCAGATTATTACATTGGTTAAGACCATTCACCTACTTGGAAACATACCAACAATCAACAACATGTGTGCTTCTTATTTTGAGAAGGCCATCCTATTTGTAGCCGTTCTCCAGAAAGATGAATTTGAAAAGGAAGAGATAACTGTCTTGTATTGTGATGTTTGTGGTAAATTGTTTCAGATTCCAGAAGAGAGTTTCTCTTTCGTTGTGAAGCTGGAGAGTGTGGGAGATGACGCTCGCCTGAACCCAGACGCTCTGTTCGCCACCGTCAATGTCCAGTCCAGCGACTTTGTCCGTGGTCTGGTGCAGTTTGTTCCCAACTCAAGGTGAGCCATAATCTCAAGTTCGTTATTTATACAGTGTATTCCATTGTATTTTAATAGATCGATCATGCCGTTTATACGAATGCAATGAACAACATGACATTTTATGTTACGTTTTCTTCAGTGGGATATTTTTGTCAAAGATATGGAAAGATTTGTCTGCCTGTCTGCATGTCTGTCCCTGAATCAGTGTGTGTTATGGTTATGTGTTTGACAGTCCTCGGGCATGAACCAGTCCCCTGTTTCTAAGCCACAAGATTTGGCGAGTGAAGCAAGTGGGGCGAGGTAGTAGTGTTTCTTGGGCAATTCTCGCCACGAGGAACACTAGGAATTTGGCGAGAGTGAGCGAGCATGCCTTAGCGATGAATGCTCTCTACATGAGAAAAATCGTGGCTGCATAGCTTCCAATCCGATTGGCTTATTATGGCTGTTTACCGAGGAGTGCAGTCGACTCTTTTAGTATCAACCAATCGTGTTTATTGCCGTTTTTAGCTAGTGATAAAATTGTTCCATATTCACATTTGCTGTCTTGCCAAGCAAGAGGTAAGCCGCAAACAACTCTTGCCTCGATGAATCCGGCGTCTGTAACCCTTGTTTTCTGCCCCACAGAACGATAATCATGGGAGCGAACAGCCGTTGGGTGGTGGTGGGGGTGCAGCGAGTGCAGGGGCTGACCTACGACGTCCTCGTCGGTTACACCACCAGGATGCCGCTCACCACCACTGACGCTGGAGTCACCGTCTACGCCGCCCTCGAAGGGGAAGACTTCACCAGACAGCAAGGAACTCTGGTCTTCAGAGCACAATCGCAGGTAAAACATGAACATTTTCCTTCAATACCATTGAAAATATGTGCTCAACCGTTGTCTAGGTATTTGGATCATGCTAATACTGGCAGAACTCCAGACAGAAATTAAATACGCGCTTGTGATATTGTTGGATCAAAGTTTGTGAAAGCTATGAATTTGCTTATGTACGTACTGTATAAAATAGAATCTCCCTCCCCCCTGTAAAGACCGGAACAAAATCTGAGAAAATTAGGTTGTAAATGAAAAAGGCCGGAGTCTTGAATGGAGGTAAGTGTACAGAATTTATTAACAGAAAAGTTGTAAAAGCAAAATCCTTAGAGAGGGGAGGGGGGATTTCCAAAGTGGGGTTCCACATTATTTTGTTTGTTTGTTCCTTTCTCAGGCTGTTCAGTACATAAACATATCTCTGACGCCAGCGACAGCATCAGACAATCCCTTCCCCAAGCAGTTCTACATTATTTTGTTTGTTTGTTCCTTTCTCAGGCTGTTCAGTACATAAACGTATCTCTGACGCCAGCGACAGCATCAGACAATCCCTTCCCCAAGCAGTTCTACATTGATATTCATGATCCCTCCAATGGTGCAAGGTGAGAGAATACTTGAGCCTTTCGACACACACATAGCCGCATGATTGCATGATGCCAGATACTTCAGTCTTTGATGTATTAGTAAAAATCTGTTGTGCAAGCTTTTGTTTACTTTTGCAGTTTTGTCAAAGTAGGAAAATGCTTTTTTCCCGGTTTAAGTCACAACGCAATCAAAAGTTTTAGTCTGTGATTTATATGCACAAATCTAAAATCAGATAGACTCACTGCTTATGGTGACAGAGATCGAAAAGCATTTGCAGATAAGGCCAAAAGAAAAATAGGTCTGTTTACGGTAACATAGGCCAAAAAAATAAGGTCGGTAGGTCGGGATTTTTTTTTTATTTATTTATTTTTTTCCCAAAAAACATATTTTTACGTTATTTTGCAAAAAAAAATTTTCTTTTTTTTCTCCCAAATGCCAAAAAAAGTCTAGGGTCGCACGAAAAAAATAGGGTCGGTCGGGTTACCGTAAACCGACAATTTTTTTTTTTTGCTTAAGTTTTGTTCATCTCTATTAATTGTTTGTTTGTCTGTCCACTCTAAAGACCATTGGGTGGACGTGCTTGTGAATGTTTTATTTTCATATGTCAAAAATTAAACATTTCATTTAACTTACAATTATTTTTTTATTTTTATTATGCGTAAATCTCTTATGCCACCCTGTGTATGATATAGTGCATACATTTAAGTTTCGTCACAAGTAGAAGAAAATGTTTGTCATGTGTCAATGTGTATTTCAGTATAAGCGCAGACTATGGAAGGTCGGTGGTACGCATTGTTCGTGGTGACGAGGTGGCGATGTGGACCATTGTGGCAGAACAACAGAAGAAACCTTTCAACGACACCAACATTCTCATGTAGGTTTTGGTTTGTCTGCTTGCTTGTTTATTCAGTGGTTCATTGGTTTGTTTGATTTTTTGTTCCTTTTCATAGATTATTGTTTCCAGGAAGGGTATCAACAGTCACTTGTATTGTACTGTAATGTCAGCAAGTTATGAAGATAGTGTATCTGAGAGTTATAGTTTTTGGCTCACATGCGAAGCAAAAGTGAGTCTATGTACTCACCCGAGTCGTCCGTCCGTCCGTCCGTCCGTCCGTCCGGAAAACTTTAACGTTGGATATTTCTTGGACACTATTCAGTCTATCAGTACCAAATTTGGCAAGATGGTGTATGATGACAAGGCCCCAAAAAACATACATAGCATCTTGACCTTGCTTCAAGGTCAAGGTCGCAGGGGCCATAAATGTTGCCTAAAAAACAGCTATTTTTCATATTTTTCCCATTTTCTCTGAAGTTTTTGAGATTCAATACCTCACCTATATATGATATATAGGGCAAAGTAAGCCCCATCTTTTGATACCAGTTTGGTTTACCTTGCTTCAAGGTCAAGGTCACAGGAGCTCTTCAAAGTTGGAT
Source organism: Littorina saxatilis (assembly GCF_037325665.1). Taxonomy (NCBI): domain Eukaryota; kingdom Metazoa; phylum Mollusca; class Gastropoda; order Littorinimorpha; family Littorinidae; genus Littorina; species Littorina saxatilis. The sequence goes on from NC_090245.1 coordinate 100,774,185, forward strand.
TGTATACATATTTTGAAGTGACCTTGACCCTGAACTATGGAAGATAACTGTTTCAAACTTAAAAATTATGTGGGGCACATGTTATGCTTTCATCATGAGACACATTCGGTCACATATGATCAAGGTCAAGGTCACTTTGACCCTTATGAAATGTGACCAAAATAAGGTAGTGAACCACTAAAAGTGACCATATCTCATGGTAGAAAGAGCCAATAAGCACCATTGTACTTCCTATGTCTTGAATTAACAGCTTTGTGTTGCATGACCTTGGATGACCTTGACCTTGGGTCAAGGTCACATGTATTTTGGTAGGAAAAATGTGTAAAGCATGTGAGTCGTATGGGCTTTGCCCTTCTTGTTGTTGTTGTTGCTGTATTGAGTTTTGTGTGTGTGTGTGTGTGTGTGTGTGTATCTGCATGCGTGTGTGTGTGTGTGAGCATGTGTGTGTGTGAGCATGTGTGTTTGTGTGTCATGTTTTTCTCCTGACTTGTTATCATTTGTGTGTAGAACTCTGGGAGGGCTGGACAGGCAGGCACAAGATCCTCTGACCAATAATGAGGTCACTGCCATTGACAACATGGTGAAGAGAATTAACGAAGAGGGAACCAAGAGACCGTAAGTAGATTTCACAAAATGTCCTAAGCTTTTGGTGATGAAACTCAATTTTTTTTCTTGTGTATTCAAGTAAAACGATGTTTTGTGAAATACAAGGAAGAAGAGCAAATTACATGTATTATTCAGCATGTATTGAAGGATGTGTCAGGAGAAATGAAACAGTTCAATCTTAAGCAGCATGACATCTTAATCTACTCAGTTCACACATAGTTTACGCTCTGACAATGCACACACAGCAAGTTGTTTATTAGCTTTTTAATTAGTATGTGTGTGTGTGTGAGTGCATGCATGTATGCATGCATGCATGCATGCATGCATGCGTGTGTGTGTGTGTCGGGTGTGTGTGGGGTAAATAAGATAGAGTTGTTTATTTTCTTCTTCTTGTCGATCACTCAGGAGTTGTTTATTTTGAAGGAGCTTGTTTTTCAGAAGGTTAAATCTGATCAATCTGACGTAAAAAATGATGATGATGATGTGCACAGACTGCCAGAGCAAGTAGTGGATGCAACGCTTGGCTTGCTGTGTAAGATGCTGGACCCCAGCAAGGTCGACGCCACCAGGGGGCAGCACTCGCTGGCCGAGAGAGTGGAGGAGTTGACCTACAACATGTTGTACGGCCGTGGATGTCCCACGCCCGTAGCTGACGGACTGTAAGTGTCTTTGCGTGTTTCTTGTTCGTAGTTTGATTTTGTGTGGATGTGTTGCATTTGTTAATGCAATGGATAGTGACAGCCAAGTCACTTTGAAAGATAAATGTTTTGTTTGAATGTTATTTTATGAAAGTAATGAATAAACAATGATAAAAGATAGTCACTTTTTGTATTTTGGGTTGCTGGTTTTTGTTTTACACGACAAAAACAGTCAAAAACAGACCAAACTGGAGTACAAGGGGAAAATAATATTTCAGCTGATATGATTGTCACACTTCTAATTATTGTTATATTTTATCTTTCTGGGTATGCTCTAGGGGATTACAAAGCAGATTTTGATTATTATATTTATATTTGGAGTTAGGGACATTTCTTTGTTACAACCGTCAAACTTTAGGGTAACCCCTGCACAAATTTTGTTTGAAATAACCTGGTTATGACTGTAATACAATGGCAACAAAATCCAATCGTAATCCCCCAGAATGTGATATTCTGCACAAACTGCACAAAAAATCATTGCTCTAGCTAAATTACAACCAGAGAAATCGCAACACCACAGATGCAACTGCCGCAAAAATGGCCGACATGAGAAAAACGACGTTGAAGATAAACTATTCAAATATTGTCTTTATTGACACATAAATAAGACACTTTAGACAAAAACACAGACACACTTGCATTTTAGGTATGTTATGAGACCATTATCTGCAAAATATTTTAAAAAAGGGTTTTGATCAATTTGTCCATTTTGCACTGGCCCACTTCCCCTTAACTTCCTTGTGCAGACTGACCAAGTCGTGTGCCTATGTCAAAGTGTCTGCTGGCAGATGGACGCCGGTCAACTTGCAAGGATTTGAATATGAAGCCCAGTAAGTTGTATTTAATCTGTTTTTCATGTACTCTGAAGGGCAAGTGTGGGTGTGTGTGTCTATCTGTCTGTCTGTCTGTCCATATGTGTGTGTGTTTGTGTGTCCTTTGAGTGTCTGTGTCTGTGTGTCTGCTGTATGTCTGTGTATGTCTGCGTGTATGTCCTTTGTTTGTGTGTCGGTGTATGTTTATATATCATATGTATGTGTGTGTGTCTGTCTGTCTGTCTATGTGTGTGTGTGTCCTTTTGTGTGTGTGTGTGTTGGTGTGTGCGTGTGTGTATGTGTGCGTGTGTGCGTGCATGTGTGTCTTTGTATGTCTTAATGCTTGCCTCTCTATCTGGTTGTCTGTGTCAAACTAAGTATGACCAACTGCACGTTGATCATACCACTGTAACAAAATGTACAAAACTGTGCACATATATTCTTTTTCAGACACAAAGATGTTTTTACAGTGCCCACAGAGCTGACTATATCCACCGGTGCTGATGGTATCAATGACCAGGTAGAGTGCTCTTCTTTTTCTTCTGCGTTCATTGGCTGAAACTCCCATGTACCCTCGTGGTTTTTTTCACAAGTGGGTTTTTATGCGTATGGCCATTTTTTGTCCTGCCATTTAGGCAGCTATACACGATTTTGTAAGATGCATGCTTGGTATTCTCCTGTTTCTATAACCCACCTAGCCAGAGGAGACAGCGCTACAAAAGAAGCTATACGGCCCCAGAGAGGACTTGGAGAGGACAGCACGTTTCGCCCTGCAGTCCGGACTGACGATCTAACAGCGAACAACAAGAAGAAGATAACCCACCAAACTCTGACATGGAATATAGGATCTTTTCTGTGCACACTTGGTCTTGTGCTTGCGTGTACACACAAAGGGGAATCGAAAAATGTCAGGAATCAGCGTTAATTAACCATGTTTTATTGATAGCAAAAATGTGCATTAGCAAAGTTAAGAAAACTAAATCGCATATTCCATTGGAAATTGTATTTCAACAAGAACTTGCGCTACAAAAGGTGTATCCCCATTGTCCTTAGTTAGATTGTTGTTGAATTAAAAAGTAATTTAATGGAAATGTAACCTGTAATGCAAAATAAAACAAAATTAAAATTTCATTGAAGAAAAAAAAAAAAAAAAAAGAACCAATGAAGAAAGATAAGCTCACCGCCCAAAAAGAAAGAAAAAAAAAAAGAAGAAAAAAAAAAAAAAAAAAAAAGACGAAAGAGGCAAAAAAGATGGGTTGAAGCAACCTTGCATGCAACTGAGGTCAAAAAAAAAAAAACCATTAAAAAAAAAAGAAGAAAAAAAGGGGGATTGGGCACTAGCAGGTCTGCACATATGTTGACCTGACAGATAACAAAAATCTCCACCAGGCACAGCTGTGATTTGAAAGCTCAGCCTTCTGCATGGGAAGCCACGGCATCCTATCCACTAAGGCCATTGCGCCTGTCCTAGATTGCTTAAACTGTTTCAGTACGGTGGAGGTTTTGTTTGGGATACAACCTTGAGTCTATTTGAGGTTGTGTGTGCAAGTGCGTTTGTGTTCTCGTGCTTTTTTTGTATGCTTGTAAGCAGGTCATTGTCGGTTGTACGTTTTAAAGTTTACTTTGTGTTGTTTCAGTGTGCAGATTTCCACATCATTGAGTATAACAGCCGGCAATGGTTTCCAACACAGAATGAAGAACAACTGTTGAACAATAGGGTAAGAAAATTTGAGGATTGCACTATACCAAAGACTGCATGTGTGTTTACCTTGTATTTATGCCTCTCACAAGTGGGATGGGCAGGCAGATTCGGAGAAATATGCTTGCTGTGTGTGTGTGTGTGTGTGTGTGTGTGTGTGTGTGTGTGTGTGTGTGTGTGTGTGTGTGTGTGTGTGTGTGTGTGTGTGTGTGTGTGTGACTTTCACACGTTACATTATAGGCCAGTCACTAGCGAAGGGATGTGTCTGAAACATGTGTACAGGAAACGTGTAGATTATTTGTCTCACTAAAAGCAAGGGTATAGGCCCATTCAATCTTTTACAACACATACAAACCCAACAGAATTATTTCCAGAATCTGTCCCTGCAATGTTTCCATTTTTGATAAACCTTGGTGCTTTTAATCTTTAGTGAGAATATTTAGCAACAGATTATTCTCACATGTGTTTTCTTGCAGGTCATTTCGTTTGGCATGAAGGGAAAAGCATCAGCACCTACATCTGATCCCGTCAAGTTCCGAATTCACACGCCTGACAGTCGCGTTGCCACTAAACGAGCACAGTGAGTTGAACGCCTTGTTAGTTTCATGTAACAAATTGTCGTCAACTGTTTTTCTGCTGTGCGAAGGAATAGTGTGAACATGTGCATGTGATGCCAACTGGAGGCATGCTGTTGTCACGGTGATGGGATGAGCGCATGGTTTAACTGCTGACTTTTTTGCCACATGAGAGGAAGTAACTTCAACATAACTGAAGTGAATTAATCATCAACAAGAAAGACTGTGAGTTAAATGTGGCAAAGTTTCATAGTACCATGGAAACATTGTAATAATAATGCATAATATTTCTGGAGTGCACATATCCAAGGTTAAACCCTGCTCAGAGCGCTCTACATACATGGGGGGTGGGAGGACATAACATTATTTACAGTGCATAATTTCACACATATTTCAATTGATAAAACATTGCACTATGATACTTTAATATAATACATTGGGCTATAAATCTGCAATAGCTCTGTGGAAACGCACCCCAGATCCCGGTTGTGCGTGTGTACCTTATGAATGCCAAAGTACTCTGCCCATATCGGTATGCAGTCTGAGACTGCTTATTTTAGTACAGAGGAACCCCCCTTTTAAGACCTCCAAAAATCTGAGAAAATCGGGTCTTAAAAAGGAGGGAGTCTTAAAATGGGGGTAAATTTACAGACATGAAGAGAGGATCTGAAAAATCAAGGTCTTAAAAGGGAGAAGTCTTAAAAGGGGTTCTACTGTAATAGTGTCCAACATGCCTACTTTCTTTTCCAGGTGTGTTTACTTTGATACGTCAGTGGAGCAGTGGGTGAGCCCCAAAGACGTGTGCTACGTGGAAAACAATCTCAACCTGGGCATGGACAACTTCGTGTCTTGTTCCTGCAGTCACATGACCAGCTATGCCGTGGTGGCGGAAGTGTACGATGCTGGGATCATCGGCTACACCATCTGGTTCTACATCGCCTGTTTCATTTGCATGGTGAGTGTCTGTGGCAGTGTTACACTGTCACAATGCTCCCGTAGAATATGAGTTGGGTTTAGACTCGTTGGAAATGTGTGACATTTGTTTTGTACTCAGCAGTAGTTTAATTGTGTGTGTGTGTGTGTGTGCGCGCATGTGTGTGTGTCTGTGCGCATGTGTGTGTGTGTGTGTGTGTGTGTGGGGGGTCTGTCGGTCTGTCTGTCTGTCTGTCTGTGTGTGAGAGAAAGAGAGATTTAGCTGAAACTATCATACTCATTATCTGTGTATGTCAATAAGTTTACGCTGTTCCTCTGTGCAGTCATGCATGGCCCTGGTGATTATCTCTCACCACCTCTGTCACCAAAGACCCACCGTGGCTTCCAGCCTCATGCAGCACATGTTGTTTGCCATCTTTGCTGCTCAGGTTTGTAAATGTGTGATTTTCAAAATCGTTTCTGTTGATTTTGATTCAGATTAACTGCTGAATTTTGAGACAGTTGAGGCATATTGGGGCTGTACATTTAGTACCAGAATAATATGGATTTAGATTAGGGTATGTAGTGGTAAGCTTCACGTCTGCTGTATAATGATTAATTGCGAAAGATATAGTCAAACAATTTACAGCACTGTGGAACTGAAATCAACTGCAAACAGTCCATGAATAACATTGAAAGACTGTGAAGAAAAATAACCAACATATTGTCATCCATAACAGTTGTGCCTGGTGGTGGACGCGTACCTGAGCCCCACAGACATACTGACACCTTCAGCCAGAGAGGACAACTATCGGTGTATCGTGATGGGTCTCTTTCTGCACTACTTCTTTCTGGCCCAGTTCATGTGGATTGTCGTTCAGGTAGGCGTATTGAATAGTCTGTCTGTCTGTCTGTCTGCATGTCTGTCTGTCAGTCAGTCTGTCTGTCTGTCTGTCTGTCTGTCTGTCTGTCGTGTCTGCATTACTTCTTTCTGGCTCAGTTCATGTGGATTGTTGTTTAGGTAGGCGTATTGAATAGTCTGTCTGTCTGTCTGTCTGTCTGTCTGTCTGTCTGTCTGCTGTGATGGATATCTTTCTAAATTATGAAATATTCCATTTTGGTCCAGTTTATTTGGATTGCTTTTCAGGTAATTAAGTTTCGCAAAATGTGTGTGTGTGTGTGTGTGTGTGTGTGTGTGTGTGCGTGCGTGCATTTATGTGTATACATCTTTCTGTCAGATAACAAGTCTGTGTTTTCTCCGATTTTATTATTCATTAATTTAGTTAAAGAGGTTACATAATTTGGATGGGTCATTTTCCTGGTGTATATTTATTTTGTCTCTCTATGCTTGCAATCAGATTTGGGTGATTGCACCACTGCCCTTGATTCATCGATTGAGTCAGTAAAGACATATGCAGTGTTAACTTAGTTAATACACCTCAGTTTTTGTAATGAATATGTTTATTTTTGTTTACAGTCTATCAATTTCTGGCAAATCCTGATCATGAACGACGAGCACACAGAGCAAAGATATGTCATCTTCTTCGTGCTTGGTTGGGGTGAGTTGATGTGTGACAACATGTATTTAGTTTGCAACAAATGCATGAGAGTGGTAGCAGGTATGGTATGTACTACCGCCACTGCCCAAGTCCTTACCCACCTCTGACTTCAACTTTTTAACAGGATGTCTGTTTCAAATGTCAATAATTGCCTCAAGGCAGTGCTAAGTGAGTGTGAATCACATTCGTATTTTAAAAAAATGTAGTCTGGCTGAGTGGAGCCATAACGATAACACAGTGACAGCATCTGGACATGCACCATACAAACTTGGTTGACATTGCGCATTATGATGCAGTAGTTTGGTTGGAGTGTTTACTGACAGTTTCTTTGCCAGTTATGTTCAGTAAATCCCAAACGGACAGATTTGGAATACATTGAGTATAATGGTCATGAAATTATATCATATGTGTACTCGTGTTAAGATTGTGTTGAGTGGCTGTTTAGTGACACTCATGTTTATGTCTTTTCCAGGTTTGCCTTTAGTATTTGTGGCTCTGTTCTATGCTGTCGCCTTTAACGTCTACAAGTACGAGACAGACCTCCCTGTGGATTACATATATGGGGATGTCTACAACAATGGTGAAATGTAAGTAAATAAATATATACTGTTGCTTTTATTGTTCTAGCCATGTCAATTAGCTATATACGCTGGTGTGGGTGTTAGACTCATTTCCTTTTTGACTCACATGCGAAGCAAAAGTGAGTCTATGTACTCACCCGAGTCGTCCGTCCGTCCGTCCCCCCCGTCCGTCCGTCCGGAAAAATTTAACGTTGGATATTTCTTGGACACTATTCAGTCTATCAGTACCAAATTTGGCAAGATGGTGTATGATGACAAGGCCCCAAAAAACATACATAGCATCTTGACCTTGCTTCAAGGTCAAGGTCGCAGGGGCCATAAATGTTGCCTAAAAAACAGCTATTTTTCACATTTTCCCCATTTTCTCTGAAGTTTTTGAGATTCAATACCTCACCTATATATGATATATAGGGCAAAGTAAGCCCCATCTTTTGATACCAGTTTGGTTTACCTTGCTTCAAGGTCAAGGTCACAGGAGCTCTTCAAAGTTGGATTGTATACATATTTTGAAGTGACCTTGACCCTGAACTATGGAAGATAACTGTTTCAAATTTAAAAATTATGTGGGGCACATGTTATGCTTTCATCATGAGACACATTTGGTCACATATGATCAAGGTCAAGGTCACTTTGACCCTTATGAAATGTGACCAAAATAAGGTAGTGAACCACTAAAAGTGACCATATCTCATGATAGAAAGAGCCAATAAGCACCATTGTACTTCCTATGTCTTGAATTAACAGCTTTGTGTTGCATGACCTTGGATGACCTTGTCACATGTATTTTGGTAGGAAAAATGTGTAAAGCAGTTCTTAGTGTATGATGTTATACACCCAGGGGACTGGGTGGCCGAGTGGTAACGCACTTGCGCTCGGAAGCGAGAGGTTGCGTGTTCAGGCCTGGGTCAGGCCGCAATTTTCTCCCCCCTTTCCTAACCTAGGTGGTGGGTTCAAGTGCTAGTCTTTCGGATGAGACGAAAAACCGAGGTCCCTTCGTGTACACTCCATTGGGGTGTGCACGTTAAAGATCCCACGATTGACAAAAGGGTCTTTCCTGGCAAAATTGTATAGGCATAGATAAAAATGTCCATCATATACCCGTGGGACTTGGAATAAAGTAAAACAATTCCATCTCACACGGCATTAAGTCTCAGGAAACATGAATACATGTACACGCATGCAGGAAAAAAAAAATGGGTAGCGCCGTATGTATGGCAGCTCGCTTTCCCCGGGGAGAAAGCAGCCCGAATTTCCATGAGGGGTAACCTCACTGGACTGTAAATCTTATCCAATCCAATCCAATCCAATCATTGCTAGGTTTAGTTATTTGACCTTGACCCTGAAGGTCAAGGTCATGTAAAGGTCAAGGTCAAGCATGTGAGTCGTATAGGCTTTGCCCTTCTTGTTAACAATTGTACACACACAAGCATGCACTTTTTTTAGTCTCGGCCAGCTTCCTTAATATGAGTTTTAGTCAGACTTGGACATCACATGGCTCGAAGAGAGAAAATCCAATGTTTATCGATACATAATGTTATGTTATGTATTTCAGTTGTTTCCTGACCAATGCCTACGCCTCAGTGGGAGGCATCATCGTGCCGGTGTTGCTGCTGTTGCTGATGTCAGGCATCGTCTTCATCAAGGCGTTCCAGCTGTCACCCCAGTGGCAGGCCTATGACGACATCTACAGGGGACGGTACAACAGCACGGGTATGGCTTGTTTCTGTCATGATTTACAAGGAGAAAATTCGATTGATATTTTCAGTCTCCGGCTGCAGTGAACTGATATTAGTGTGCTTTTGTGTTATGAATAGAGGTAGAAGCTTAATATTTATGCACTACAGCAGTCCCTGCAATGTACGGCCCCCGGCGTGAGCGGACACCTGACATGTACGGACACATTTGCTCGGCACGGAGTGTTTTCCTTCTTTATTTGCCCCCCCTTAAACGGACACCTGCAAAACGTGGACGCGGACACTCATTTTCGGTCCCAACAGCAGGTCATACCTCCAATGTACGGACAGACCATCGTCAAATTTTCACCACAACAAAATCGATAACAGAGCAGTCCGGCTCTTGGTACAAAGATCACAGCCGCAATGGCGTGATGACAGTCACTGATAACTTGAGTGCCCGTGTACCCATCAGGAGGGGGGGGGGGGGGGGGGGGTAGTTTTGGTCAGGAGTGGAGTACATGCGAAGATGCCAACATGAAACTGCACTGAGCTCTTTATTCTTGTCTGTTGGACGTAAACAACAGAAACCACAGGCGATGAAGGTCCTGAGCGAAAGAGAGTGAAAAACCGGCCACAGTTCTCAGCATCGTGTGTCTGTGTGTAATCTCTTTCATTGACAAGATACTCTTGTTTCCCCTCAGCCTTGACCAGTGAGTCGGTTGCCTAATCTGTGAACCCTTCAGTTGTCTTGCTTTGTCAAAAGTTACGACACAGTCAACTGGTTTTGCTCTGAGTGAACAGTGCAGCTGGCCTCTCTGTCCACAGTCCCCAACAGTACATGGCTGGAGGGAGTGAGAGAGGGGAGGGGGGGTGGTGGGGTGGAGGGGTAGCTGGCTAAACTCTGTGGGTGTCCGGTGTCACTGCATGTCAGCAGGAAGAGCATTGGAGAGAAATAGAGAGGTGTACTCTTCCACACAATTTCCAAGCATCAGTTGTCACGGCTTGGGGTAGGCATTAGTGAGGGAGAGTGGGAGCTGTGTTATGTACAGTGTATTTCCGACTGAAGAGTGAAAAGTCACTGCCATGCCACATGATCAGCAAGCAGTCAATAAAGCCAGACAAGAAAAAAATAAATTACATGATTATGACATGCAGCTCTATCTGCTGCTATTTATTCAAACTGGTTTTCAAGCTTATTCTTGCAAAGCATCTGCACAGCTCCTCTGTGCTGTGTTTGTGTGGCTGCTTTCGTATGTCAGTGCATGGTGAGTGTGTTCACTGCCTTGAGGATTTATTTTATCTCTTCTTTTCAACACTTTTCATACAAATCATTTTTACAGAACGTTTAAAGAAGTATTATGAGTTTATTGTTATTGTTTAGTAGCCACAAGAAGTGATTAGCATAGACTCAATCCTGTTGTTTGTGTGTCTCTGTGTGAGTGTATGGGGGAGGGGGTGGTGTGGTCACCCCTCCCGTGACCGGACACCTGCAATGTACGGACAGTTTTGCTGTGGCCCAAGGGTGTCCGTTCATGAGAGGGACTGCTGTACGTGTTTGTCTTTTCACATAGATATATCACACAAAAATGTCAGTTTTTGTTTAACACACACACACACACACACACACTCACACACACTCACAAAACACACACACACACACACACACACACACACACACACACACACTCACACACACACTCAAGCAAGCACACACATACTTTCGCACAAACACACATGCACGCATCACACACACAAACACACAAACACACACACACAAACACACACACACACACATACATGCATCACACACACACACACACACACACACACACACACACACACACACACACACACACACACACACAAACACACACACACAAACACACACACACATACACGCATCACACACACACACACACAAACACATACACACACACACACAAACACACACACACACACCATCCCTCCTCAACACCCATGGAACATCTTATACTTGTTAAGAAATACCATTTTCAAAAGTAACTGGCCTATTTGACAGGTCTGTGACAAGTGTGAACTTAGTGTGAAAGCGAATATCATTTGCTGAAGAGTCATAACAGTCTGTATGTGTTACTTGACAGAGGTGCAGTTGCTGCTATTCCTGTGGGCGGTGCTTGCCTTGACATGTCTGTGGGCGGGACTTCACATGGTGTACAGTCAGCTCTGGATGCTGGTGCTCTTCTGTATCTCTGACATTCTGCTGGTAAGTGTTGGGTAGATGTGGTCTGTCTGTCTGTCTGTCTGGTATGTCTCTCTTTCTGTCTGAGGGCCAGACTGCATACAGTCAGCTCTAAATTCTGTTGCTCTCTCTGTCTGTGATATTCTCCTGGTGGGTGTTGAATAGGTGGCATAGCATGTCACAGAGAGAGTGTGTGTGTGTGTGTGTGTGTGTGTGTGTGTGTGTGTGTGTGTGTGTGTGTGTGTGTGTGTGTGTGTGTGTGTGTGTGTGTGTGTGTGTGTGTGTGTGTGTGTGTGTGTGTGTGAAAGAAATTCTTAAGTAATTTGCAATCTAAGCCATTTAGTGGCCTTCAATTTTCCAATGACTCATAAAAGCTTGCCTTCTCTGTGTTGTTGTGTATTCTTTAAACCTAATGTTTTTCTCAAGCATTTGAATTCAGTTTTTCAGCAACCACTGATTTTGTGCATGAATTCAACAGGGCCTGTTAGCATTTGTCCTGTACGCCGTGATACGCAACCCTTGCCTGAACCGGTGTTCGCGCACACAGAAGGAATACTACACGGCCAGCAACACTGACATTGGCACGCTGCCACCGCCGTCACTGGTCTACAACAATCGTCTAGCCATCAGCAACAACACCATCAACTCGCTGAAAGGCTCCAGAACGTCTCTTATCAATGAGGTGAGATGAGCTTTTAAAGCCGAACCCCCTTTAAGACATTCCAAAATCTGAGAAAATCTGGTCTTAAAAAGGAGGGGGTTTGAAAATTCGGTACATTTACTAAGGTTATGAACAAAAAAATATGAAGAAACAGGGTCCCAAAAGGGAGGAAATCTTAAATTGGGGTGTCTTAAACAGGGGTTCCATTGTATTGCTGGAGTGAATGACAGCCCTACTGTTAAGAGTCCAAGTTGAAATGCAGAAAACTGAAGGATGCAATATCGTGCACGGAGGAATATTTACAGTATGTGTGGATGTGTGCGAGGTGTGGTGTTGGTGTTAGTGTGTGTTTGTTTGTTGGTGTTAGTGTGTGTTTGTTGGTGTTAGTGTGTGTTTGTTTGTTGGTGTTAGTGCGTGTTTGTTGGTGTTAGTGTGTGTTTGTGTTTGTTGGTGTTAGTGTGTGTTTGTTTGTTGGTGTTAGTGTGTGTTTGTGTTTGTTGGTGTTAGTGTGTGTTTGTTTGTTGATGTTTAGTTGGTGTTAGTGTGTGTTTGTTTGTTGGTGTTTAGTTGGTGTTTGTTGGTGTTAGTGTGTGTTTGTTTGTTGGTGTTAGTGTGTGTTTGTCTGCGTCTGTGTGTGTGTGTGAGTGATGAACAAAAAGATCGAGCTTGTAACATGGAGGTTCTTGTTGCCAGTGCTTACGAAGAAGGCGTTTTTGTTGTCGATAACATGAGATGAAAGGTGCTGGTTCCTAATACATGTAATTAACCTTCTCTAAATCTTGCACTCATTTCTGAAGTTGTTTGACACACTTGTCTTTTTGCAGGCCTGGGAGCGAGGAACGATCGGCAGCAAAAGTCAGATGACAGTCCGACGAGCCACCCCCTCACAGGTTTACCTCAACCCTCCCATCGCCATCGTGTCTCCCTCAGCCAGCAGCAACCTTGACCCCCAGGACTTTGATGACCTTCTGTTTGCCCTGAAAACAGGGCACAGTTTTACTCCCTCGGAAATGTCACGAAGCATTGCAGATGATGATTCGCAGCTGTCAACAAAACTGGATCGTTATGAGACGAAGAGAATAGACATTGCTGACACTCATTTGTAGTGCAGATAAAAACATCAAAAACAGACCCAAAATATGAAAAGTCATTTTTGGCATTCATGGGACTGCAACTCCCATGTACACTTGAATTTTTGCCCTAGATTTTTATCTCCAGACTGATTTTCAACCTGCCATGAATACAGACATACAATGTTTTAAATGATGACACATCCCCAGGAATAGATGTAAAGACGTATTATGTGAGGGACACAGTTCACACCTATGCAGAGATTTAGGAAAAAAGCGGGGTTTTGAGATGGCATAGTTTTCTGAAAAAAAATGCAAAAGACAAGGATGTCAGTCCATAATGATGGGTACTTGCATTGCATGGTGCAAGAGGATCCAACATTTGACCATTGAAACAGAAGGAACCTGAAGAATTGAAAGAGTAAGCATGCATTACTGGTAGAGTCGATGGTATGTTGTGTGAACTTGAGATATGAAGTAATTACTGTGGTTCTCTTTTAAACAATTCATTGACATCTGATTTATGTTCAATCAATCAATCAATATGAGGCTTATATCGCGCGTATTCCGTGGGTACAGTTCTAAGCGCAGGGATTTATTTTTTAATTTTTTTTAATTTTCAAGGCGCAGGGATTTATTTATGCCGTGTGAGATGGAATTTTTTTACACAATACATCACGCATTCACATCGGCCAGCAGATCGCAGCCATTTCGGCGCATATCCTACTTTTCACGGCCTATTATTCCAAGTCACACGGGTATTTTGGTGGACATTTTTATCTATGGCAATTTTGCCAGGAAAGACCCTTTTGTCAATCGTGGGATCTTTAACGTGCACACCCCAATGTAGTGTACACGAAGGGACCTCGGTTTTTCGTCTCATCCGAAAGACTAGCACTTGAACCCACCACCTAGGTTAGGAAAGGGGGGAGAAAATTGCTAACGCCCTGACCCAGGGTCGAACTCGCAACCTCTCGCTTCCGAGCGCAAGTGCGTTACCACTCGGCCACCCAGTCCTATGTTGATACAGTTCTAGACGTAGGGCTTTGCTGTGTTAGTGAACAGGTCCAGCTATCATTTTACATTGCCACGTTTTCTTCATGCATTCCCAAATACCCCCCGCGGGTTAGGGGGAAGAATTTACCCGATGCTCCCCAGCATGTCGTAAGAGGCGACTAACGGATTCTGTTTCTCCTTTTACCCTTGTTAAGTGTTTCTTGTATAGAATATAGTCAATTTTTGTAAAGATTTTAGTCAAGCAGTATGTAAGAAATGTTAAGTCCTTTGTACTGGAAACTTGCATTCTCCCAGTAAGGTAATACATTGTACTACATTGCAAGCCCCTGGAGCAAATTTTTGATTAGTGCTTTTGTGAACAAGAAACAATTGACAAGTGGCTCTATCCCATCTCCCCCCTTTCCCCGTCGCGATATAACCTTCGTGGTTGAAAACGACGTTAAACACCAAATAAAGAAAGAAAGAAAGCATTCCCAAATGATCAAAGACTGAGATTTGCCATAGTGTTTTTTGTTTTGTTTTGTGTGTGTTTGTATGTTATTACACACATGACTTTTCATGTTGGCAGTTCAGAGTTAAAGACTGTGTGTGTGTGTGTGTGTGTGTGTGTGTGTGTGTTTGAGAGAGAGAGAGAGAAATGTGTCCCATTAGTACAGATAAACCTGCTGTTTCACCAACTTTAATGATGAAAGTTATTTGTACATGTATGTATTTTGCTGAACAACTGTATCTTGATGTTTTAGATGTGTCTAGCTGCCATGCTGTCATGGCATTTTTGGAGAATGTATTTGCGATCTCACATTGTATGCTGCTATTTTTATTGTTATAAAATTGTCTCTTATGGCATGGGGACAGTGTGATCTCAGTCAAAATGACATTAATCTTCTGGTGTATAGTTTTTATCCAGCTTGAAGCTACAAAGACAACAAAGAGCACACAAATTAGAACATTCCAAATATCAGTGCTACAGTTACCTATTTTGTTGGAACATTTAAAATGTCAGGCTTGGCTCAGCTGTGGAAGCTGATTTGGGAAAACAATTGGAAGGAGTTATCAGTCTGCCACAAGCTGTCATGACCATTATCATATCTTTCGATGCTGATTACAAAAATTGGCGATTTTGTCAATGTCAGTACAGGGGAACCCCCATTTTAAGACTCCAAAAGTCTGAGAAAATCAGGTCTTAAAAAGAGGGAGTCTTGAATAGGAGTTAAATTTACACAGGCGATGAACAGAAAATTTGAAAAAATCAAGATATTTAAAAGGTAGAAGTCGTAAATCGGGGGTCTTAAGCAGAGTATTTTAACCACCCTGCTTGCACGCCATTTCAGGTAAATACTCCAGCCAGCCTAGTCGGTTTTGTTTCTGCAGTTATTACCCAGTTTAAAACCTTTGATCTCACCCGTACGAAATGAACTTATAACAAAAATTATAGTTATACTGCCATATATAATACAAAACTTATAAAGAACTTATGGGTACTTATACATTCTTATAAGTTTCTTGGAAGTTCTTAGAAGTTCCTATAAATTATCTACAAGTTCATTCCGTATGTGCTCTGCTGTTTTAGATCACTTTTATACCCATTCCAAGTCACTGACATTTTTAGATTCAATCTGCTGATCGATTTTGCTGTGCAATAATCTGCTGATCTTGTTGTGCAATATTTACAGCTGTTTTTACAAGTTTTTTCACATGCTTGGTTGTACACATTGAGCAAATACAATATTTTTTGGCATACATGATTTTACATGTACTGTGGTTTTTGATTTGATGCATGTACCGTGTTCTTCGCTCACCATGTGCAATAAAACACCAATGCTCTAGTTTATTTTCTTATATATCATGTAGATGGCATATATATCTGGTTGTATGCAAAGTGTGTGTGTTTGTGTTTGTTTCTTGCAAATTTGTTCTGTTCAATGTTTATATATCTTTTCAATAAAATCTATCATAAAACGAGTGCTTTTGCAGTGCAGTTTTGATTTTAATTCACCTGGCTTAAACATTGTAAACACACACACACACACACACACACACACACACACACACACACACACATACTGACACATACATGAATACACATTTGGTTCCCCTAACCTAATTTGTTTTCGACCAAATCAAGGTCAGAAGAATAAGATTTGTGGTAACAGGAGATATTTGATGGGGAAACTAAGGTTGTCATAAAATGATTTAGTAAACGCAGTGGCTATATATACACTATATGTTGCAGTACAATTCACTCAAGGATTTTGTAAATTTCCCAAAAATTCTACAAAACTTGTAAATTTCCAGGTTTGAAATATGTGCTTTTTTGAATAATAAAAACCCATTTATTTAGTTTGATGGCCGCATTCTAAGTCAAGACACTGTAGATACAAAGCTTAACTCAGTAATAGAATATCTCTCTCTCTCTCTCTCTCTTTCTCTCTCTCTATTAATTTCTGTCTCTCCCTCTCTCTCTCTCAAAGTTTGAGAACAAATCTTAAACAAATTGACATGTTTACTGGGATACATTTACTTCTTTTTTGTTTTTCCTATTTAGTAAAATCACCCAAAATCAGCATGAAAACTGAGTTACCGTATTTTCCGGGTTACAAGGCGCATGGTATTCAAATTAACACATTTTAAAAAGATCTGAAGAATTTGACAAATTAACACCACTTTTCCTGTTCAGTAAACTCATCAAACAACAGAAGGAAAAATTCAAGTTCAGAAATGTCCTGGAAATATTAATATGATTTGACATATTTTAGTCATTTTTAAGTATTAAAATATTTGTTTCTGTGTAGCAAATTCAGCAAACATCAGCATGAAAAGTTTACAAATTTCCTATGAAACTGAAGAGGTAATTGACAAATTTCCTAGAAATTTGAAGAATTTGACAAATTTACTAACACTTATCTTCCTAATAAATCATTAAAAAAAAAAGTTTAATGGAATTGTGGTGAAGACAAATGCAAGGGAAACAAGCCCGTCATTCGACTCTTGGAGAGAGTTGTGTCCCTTGGTTATGTAATTTCAGCCAATCGAAAAAGAGTCAATGCAGGAAATGCGGACTTAGTACATGGCGACTTGCAATAGAGTTGCAAGGTGATGATCGAAACTTGGATGCTGTGAGGTAAAGTTTTGGTCGGTGCATTATTAATGTGTTTGATGTCAGTATCACCAGCTGGAAGTGAACACCAGTTTGAAACTCTCACCCTTGACCAAGTTTAGTTGTTGGTGCTCAGTAAATGGTTATTTTGCAAATTTTGTTGTTGAAATACAATGAAAATTAAAGACAAAGTGAGACTCACAGAGTTGCTAGGAATAGCATTCAGGAGAATGACAGTGTCACTGTCATTCTGCTTGTAGTTATAAAAATAACCCACCGAAGTGTTAGGGTTGGAAGGAAGAGCAAAGGTTGCAACTGATATCTTACGTATTGTATTCGGTTTAATGCATTGGTATTTAAATTGTTAATGCCGAACCTAAAGATTATGTTTCTGTGATGATCTTGAATGAAGAGTGTCAATGCCATGACTTGTGGTAGCACCACTGAGTGAACAGATGAGACAAATGGATTGTGCCACACACACTGTGTGACACACACACAGGTACTATGGCAAAGTGTAAAAAAGGGCAGATGCACAAAAACACATACACACAGTGACACAGTGACAATGACATACACATGTTTACACTGTGACACAATTAATGGCATGTCCTCACAGACAAATAGACCTAAATACACACACACACATGCACACATATGATGAATTGATGCATTTTGCTTCCTCATGTATGCAATTGCAAATTCAGAATGGAACACAGTGATGGCACTAGTATTTTTTCAAACTGATAGTGATACGCACACTTTTATGATGCAAACAGTCCAGAAAAAAACGGTAGGATGGTCATTGGAACCAGTAAGAGTCCAACTGAGAGTACTGGATTTGTTGTTTTACCAGCGAAAAAACCCCAGTAGTTTTAAAAATCAAGCGGTAGCTCATACCTGCAGCCAATTTTGTTCCAGTATTTTCTCATTTCAACCGGTAAAATACCGGTAATTACCGATTAACACCAATACTGGAACAGCACTTCTATTTCCTTAAACATTTTACATCAGTTTGATATTGTCAATCTCTGTTTACAGTTTACTAGGACTGCATTATGGCTGAAGAAGGAGACCCAATGATGGAGCGGCGTGAGCGGCCGTCATACAACTGGGTGGATATTACAACCGAGTTTAAAGAGGCGGCATCACTGCTGTCTCTTGGTGAGCTGCTACACGACTCATCGTAAGTATATATTGAGAGCGACACATCGCAATCATTTTGTCTGTATCACCTAATGATTAAAAAATAAACTGATCAAGGCACATCTCATAAGTATTGTTTGGGCAGAATTTTGGTCCTGAATCAAATTCATGTTACTGTCCCATCAGAGGGCTTAGACTTGCAGGCCTACGACAGAAGATAGTGGTCTTTTTGATCCCTTTATATGGATGGTTGGATACAAACTGATTACGTTTGAAAGTGTGCAAACATGCATTGCTAAAATATTTTAACACTAACAGACATATTCTTGTATCATGTACAAGAGTAGCACACATTCAACACACCAACAGAAACACACACATGCATACCAGTTACCACAGACACATGCACAGACATACATGTACAAAAAAAACAATACTTTATTCAACAACAACAAAAACAAATATTCTCTTGTTTAACTTTCTGTGTACAGGTTTGGTCTGTTTGAGGCCATGTCGGCCATAGAGATGATGGACCCCAAGATGGACGCGGGCATGATGTGCAACCAGATACAACGCAAAGTGCACAACCTTGAACAGGCTGTTGAGGTACTTCTCCAGGCTTTAAAGTCCTTGGTGCTTTTAGATGTATGATGTTGTTACATAGAGAGAGAGAGAGAGAGAGAGAGAGAGAGAGAGAGAGAGAGAGAGAGAGAGAGAGAGAGAGACGCAAGATGCAAATGGTTTACTTGTAGGCTATTTCCCCCTATGAAGGAATGTGAACAAAAGCGTTGCATAGAATATCATTGCACTCAACACATTCAAAAGGAAAATAAAATTTAAAAAATCATACAATAATATTGATATTTTTACTATAGGCAGGTTTCACAGTATTGTGTTCAGCAATTTACTATTTACACACTCAAATTCTACAAAATAAATGTTGGCACACAATTCAAAGGACATGTTTTTCCAACAAAGTGAGTTTGTTACAACTAAAAACAGTAATTTTTTTTATAGTCCTGGTCCTTATTTATATCTAAAAACCAGGCGCAAAGCGGCATACCCTGAACACGCTAAAAAGCAATACGGTCATCCTATGCATGCATATAGCTCATATAGCCAAAACCGTTGAAGATAGAAAGACATTTATTGAACCAAAAATATGCAACACATCATTCTTAACAAGTTTTGTTCTTGTATGTATATCAAAATATTGATCTTCAAATGAATGGTTTGAAAAAATACGACTTCCGGCAGACCTAGACCGTTTTGAAGGAAAAAACCGTGTTTTTTTTCAAACCATTCCATGGCCATCAATATTTTCATATACATGTAAGAACAAAACGTGTTAAGACTGGTGTTGTGCATCTAGTTTGTTCAATAAATGTCTTTCTATCTTCAATGGTTTTGGCTAGATGAGGTAACAAGAGAAGGATATGGGCATTGGAATTACGTCAACATTTCGAGCATTGTCACAGATGAAAAATTATCTGCAGGGTGCTCCTGATTAACAAACCGAGCAAAACTGAAAATTATTGAAGAGAAGACATGTCTGAACAGTTTATAAAGAGACAAGTTTGCAATCATTTGTAAACACCATTATTGTATGGAGGAGTAACTGTTCCCCTACCCCCTAAGAAGGTATTTCTGTCCGTCAACCACGTGAGCGATCGCCACAAATCGAGGCATCACTCGCATTTCAGTTTGGACACACCGGCTGATTGCAAATGCACAGTACGTGTTTCGACACTGAAACGTGACGATTGAGCGTCAAAATAGTTTCTTAAAACAGTCGAAAATGGAGTTAAATGTGACTTCAACACTCAGTGGCGATCGCTAGAGTGGCGATTGTTACTAGACGGACACTAGAAAACCTCAGAAAATGTAATTACTTTGCGATTTTTTTAACTGAAAAACTGTTGCGGTCTTTTTCTGTCGAGCGCGAGCGTCAACGTAAAACAACGTGAGGTCACTTCCTCCCCAAACGGTTAGTTTTTGAATGAAAAGAAAAAAGTGGCGATCGTTACATTGTTTAGACGGACTGGATCGCAACTTTGAAACTCGGGTCACCGTGCGTCGATCAAGGGCAAATTGACCTCGGCAACATTATAACTCACTTCAAGGGTGCACAAACTTGTATTTACAGTATACAAAATTAGGTAAACTTGTGTTTTTGTCCTGTGAAATCACAATTAGTTTCGATGCTCTTGATATCGCTATGCGGACGGACAGATCCGAATCCCCATACATTTTTTTTTGCGGAGCTAGTATAAGTTAGAATTTGTGTTATGGATATCGATTGTTGTTGAAAAACAATCATTTCAATGTGTTCTGGCACTCTCAACCACCACAGCATTGATACTTGTGCATGTATGTGTTGGAATTTAGTTCTTTGTTTAGTGGTGCTGTGGCAAAAGTAAATTCATCCGTCCGTATTTTGACGATTGCCACCATTCACACGCGCATAAATAAACACATTATCAAAAATTTCAACTTTTATTTTCAAAAAAGTATTTAAACAACAACTAGTTTGCATGTTAATACAACAAATACAGCAGATTCTCACAGATATGGATTTAAAAGACTAAGCAAATCTGAGACTATCAAAATGGCCTAATACCATGAAACCTGCCTATACTGTATACACGGCATTTACCCAGAGGTTACTGCTTCTTTTAACTTAAATGCTTCATACAAACTATATATTGACACAATTTTAATATTTCTACTAGCATCTTCTTGTGATGAACTTAAGAGCAAACTAAGGGGAAAAAGACTTGGGGTTTTATAATATTTAAATGGAATGTATCGTTCAGACTTAGAGAGAGAGATAGAGTATTTGAAAAGAAGTAATATTACATGTAAGTGGGCAAAAGCTGACAGTTTGTTTGTGTATTCTGTGAAAACTGAAATTGTAATTTTGATGTGTTTCATTTCACAGGCTGGGTTGGTCAAAATCGACAACTTGACCCATGAAGAAACTATTGGAATCATGGATGCTACCTTCGCTACTCTGGTAAGCATTTATCAGACCATCCCATTTTGGCTGGAATTATTACGGATTCAGGCTCCAAATTCCGCAATTCCGGTCAGAATTTGTCAGAACTCTCCTTTTTAAAACATGATTTTCTTATACTTTTTCAGGTCTTAAAAGGGGGGTTCGACTGTAACAGTTTTACAAATGCCGCTTTTGTCATTTGCAGGTGACGTGGCTGGAGGGCCATTCCCTTGCACAGACCGTGTTCACCAACCTGTATCTCCACAACCCCTATGTCATCAACGATCGCTGTCTCAAGGCCTTCTCCATCGCCATGCTCAAGATTGTCGATGTCATCCGGGAACGAATCAACAGAGCTGGCTGCTTTGAGGAGGTGAGTGTCTGTGGGGGCGTGTGTGTGTGCGTGCGTGCGTGCGTGCGTGCGTCACAATTTATCAATTAAGTGTGTATGTACGTTGTTTAGTGTGTGTGTGTTAACATGTCAATTTAGGCATATGTATGTGTTCTTAGAAGTGTACAATGTCACATAGCCTTTGCATGGTTGATGCAAATGTAGGAAATTCTTTAAATGTGAAAACAGACTGACTCAAGCTGCAAGGGTGTATTGTTGAATTTCTCCTGTTCCTTATAATGACTGCAAATTGCTGTGAGTGTGATATTGTGTCTGTTTGGGGTAACATTAAGACTCTTTGACCTGCTACCTAAAATTTATGACTCCAATCTGCATGTTCTGATTTTCTTAATTTGGTTAGTACACTTGCATACAAATTTATATACAAAGCCTGATAGTGAAGTTAAACCCAACAAGACTCGAGTGATGAAATTTCTTACAAGTGCACTTTTTTTAACAGGAGGACTTCCAGCCAATGTCTTACGGATTCAAGATGGCGGGTGATGTGACAGAATCACGAGCGTCAGGCATGTTGAAAGAAGTGGAAGAGGACTTGGCACGGTCTCTCAGGGTAGGAATGCTGCATCAGACGATTACTACATTTATGTAGTGTCTTTTTTGATCAGTTTATTGCATAATTTTGGTGACATTTTAGTGTGTGTGAAGGCTGAAGATGTTGACTTGCAGTAGTTCCCACTCCAAAAATGTTGCTGACTGACAATGCTTTATAGAAGATTAGAAGATACACTTGGTGTTTTTTCAAGTTCTTTGATCACAAAATGGGAAAACATCGATTCATCCGATTTAACAGATTGATGCCAGGAACTAAACGAAGACAAAATGACAACTTGTTTATACCGCATCATAAGGGACAAAATCTTAAGCAAATATAAGATGTTATGCAGAATTAATGACTTGGTAGAAAGACTGTCAAATGAGCTCTTTGTTATTGCAGACGTTACGGCAGAGGCAAGGAGGAACAGAGGTCAACAGTGATAGTTCAGACAATGAGGTGAGTGCGTAAGACGGTGGAAACCCCATTTTGAAGACGATTTTCTCAGATTTCTGGAGGTCTTAACCGGGAGAGAGTCTTCAAGGCAAAGTCCATCCCATGTTAAATAATTCGGTTCATCATCTCAGATTTTCCCAGTCTTTCACATGGGTTAAGTCTATTCGTCCACTTGGACAAATACCAAAAATCAACATTTTGAGAGCTTTCTGTGCAGGTAGCTGTTAGGATGTTGAGTTTTGTGTATGTATCCCAGGGGAGAGCAGGTCTTGCCCAAGCAATGTAAAAGCCGGGGCAAATCTCAGATAGTGAACAGTTCTGTTTTTAGAGGAAGGCTGTGCCTTTAAAATGAAGGTACATTTACGGACGCCATGAACAGACAACCTGAAAAATTCTTGTCTGTGAAAATGAGGGGGATTTGTAAAACGGGGTTTGTGCAAAGGGGGATACCTCTGTATGTGTAAACATCTTCATTTTACATGGATGTTTATTTGTTTAAGGTGACTTAATTTGTGGAGTACCTGTTTGTTACTTAATTGTTTGTGTTTTAAATCTGTCGTGTTTGAGGCCAAGTTGTGTACCTGTGAACTGCTTGAATGTGATGCTGACATTCACACACACACACACACTGTTTCAGTTTTGTTTAGTTGTAGTTTTACATATATAACTTATTATCACAGAACATTCTAATTAGTAACCAACAACCCTTTGGCAGAACTAGTGCTACCTTTGTGCTTTCATGGTCCATGTGTGAATATAATGTATGCATATTTAGAATTGATAAAACAAACAATTGTTTATCATCACAGAACATTCTAATTAAAAACCAACAACTATTGCTATACCTTTACATTTACATGGTCCATGTGAGAATATAATGTAAGCACATTTTAAAGTGATACAACAAAGAGTTGTTCCCCTTTGCATTTCTCTTGGATATCATTTCAGTATCAGCTGACAGTGGCATTGCAAACTCGACTTCGTTTTTACCGCCATCTGTACGCTTTGCTTCTGGTCTTTAGCAGGGACAGGGTGAGACTTTACTTTACTTTTACTCTTACTTTATTTACTTTATTGTCCCATTGTTGGGAAATTCGGGTCACTTCAAGAGTCAGGTGTGTGCTTGGTTAGGTGTAATCGGCCACCTGCACGTATGGCAGAACGACCAAGGTCTTTTATGTGCCACTGTGATGACACAGGGGTGGAACATGGATACCATCTCTGAGTCTGCACATAAAGTTGGCAGGTGTCCCGGCCTGGATTCGAACCCTGAATCATAAGTCCAGTGCTCTACCCACTGAGCTACCTGGTCCCCTGAGACGCTGTACAGTTCTGCTTTGTTTGGGTAGAAAAGAGGGAGTTTTCTATCAGGGTGGGGGTGGGGGTGGGGGGTTCTTAAAGGGGAGGGAATCTTCTAATGGGGGGTCTTAACCCTTAGGCTGGTTGTCGCGACATATGTCGCGCTACTTTACGTATACTGTCACCTGGTTGTCACGACATATGTGCGCTACTGGCTCAGTCTGTTTGGTCGGTTCCGATTACCTCCCATGGATGCGAAAACCTATGTGACCGTTTTTCTTTATTTTTCTCTCTGTTACTTCACCAGTGGCTATGTAACATGTGTTACAGAATTGCACCAGTGGCTATGTAACATGTGTTACAGAATTGCACCAGTGGCTATGTAACATGTGTTACAGAATTGCACCAGTGTAAGGGTTAAAAGGGGGGTTCCACTGTAATCGGACATGAAGAAAGTGAGTCGTATAAGCATTTGCTTTTCTTGTTTTCCTAATGTACATGTATGTATAACTGTTATTTTGCAGCCTGATGGTCTCCTTCAGGCACAGAAGTTGATCACACAGCTGCAGGAGTTAGTTCCCTTGATGCGTTCTTCAGTTCACCTGGGTATTCAGCCTCCGTCCAGAGAGGTGTCCAAAAACGGTAACAATGCCTTGAAGTCATTATTTATGGTGATGAAAATGATGTGGGGGAGAGAGGAGTGGTAGATGGGATGGTGAAGGGGAGAATAGAGTGAGGGAGAAGACAGAGAAGAGTCAGAAGTAGATCTGTGCGAGACTGGTTTGAGGTTTCATGGAGATATAATGTAACAGCACATTGGGAAAGACATTTTGACAAAATGTTTTTTTTTCAAAGTCATCAACTAGAGCAATAGTTGCTGAATAACATACAAAACATTCTAAGCTTGGAAATATTGGACTTTTTGTTTCGGAAGTAACTTGTGAGTGTACGTGCGACTTACGTCCGTTTTTGAAAATGCCGTCACATATTATGATCTACAGTGTTTTCTCTTGGGTGTTAAAGTTTGTGTGTGTGTGTGTGTGTGTGTGTGTGTGTGTGAGTGTTTTTATGTCCCTTTTGCCCAAAAGCTGTCGCATAGAATGGACAGTGTTTTCTCTTGTATGTGTGTTTGTGTGTGTGTGTGCTTGTGTGTGTGTATTTGTTTCTACTTGATGTTAAAGTGTGTGTGTGTGTGTGCATGAAATGACCGAGGGAAATGACCAGGGTAGAACAAGCAAACTTTGACTGTTGCAGACTACCCGACAATTATGGGGTTTGAACCGTTGATCAACCAGCGCCTGCTGCCCCCGACCTTTCCCCGCTATACCGTCATCCGCGGCCGTGCCGAGTCACTGGACTACGTCACCAGTCTGATGCACAGACTGCACACCATCACCACGGTGACAGAGCTTGGATCTCTGCACGCTACCATGGTGAGAGGCTGTTGTGTCGCTTGACGGTGGTTTTGATAAGAAGGAGGCAATGTAATATGAAAGCTTACTTAATGGCACAGTCCTTCAAGTGTAAACAATTCCACTCACCATGATGAATTGATTTCAAAAGAGACACTGGTGGCAATTTGTGAAATGAATTCATCAAAACATGATCAGGAAGCAGTCAGGATGTTGATTTTTGGTATTTGTCCAAGTGGAGGCATATTCTATGGGGCGGGGATGTAGCTCAGTCGGTAGCGCGCTGGATTTGTATCCAGTTGGCCGCTGTCAGCGTGAGTTCGTCCCCACGTTCGGCGAGAGATTTATTTCTCAGAGTCAACTTTGTGTGCAGACTCTCCTCGGTGTCCGAACACCCCCATGTGTATACGCAAGCACAAGACCAAGTGCGCACGAAAAAGATCCTGTGATCCATGTCAGAGTTCAGTGGGTTGTAGAAACACGAAAATACCCAGCATGCTTCCTCCGAAAACGGTGTATGGGTGCGGGGTAAAAAACGGTCATACACGTAAAATTCCACTCGTGCTAAAAACACGAGTGTACGTGGGAGTTTCAGCCCACGAACGCAGAAGAAGAAAAAGGCATATTCTTCTTCCAGGTAAAAATCCTGGCCAGATCCGCGATGGTGCGTCAAACTGAAGGTTACTCTTTGTTGCCACGGGGAGGACTGTGCAGACCTGGGAACCCATACGATTTCGGCGTATTTTGTACGCTTGATTGTCTAAAATACGATCAGTACGGTCGGTGGAAAATAAATACGATCAAACAAATTCATAGACTACTTTTCTTCACAATCGTAACTTACTTAAACCAATCCAGTATTTGGGTGGTTTGAATGATGTGTGGAGTACACTAATTTTTCTGAAAATACGCCAAGTTTCTTTGAGAATGCTACAAGTGCAAAACAGGGGTTCCCAGGTCTGACTGTGCCTTTAACGCAGCACATTTGGTGCACTGGGTACTGAGGCTCGTAACTGTGGATGGCCACAGGGCTGTGCAGCATCTGAAACACAGGATATTCACAACTTGCACGACCCTGTGACCTAGCATAATTAACAGGCCCAAGGTGAAGGCCATACTGTTAAATTATTCACTGGCTCAACAGACCATTTTTCTCTTTAGGGTTGAAAAGTCTTTTGAGAAGATAATGGTGATAGCATCGCACTGAGTAAACTGCTATAGTAATGATAGTAGAGAATTGTTTAAAAAAAAAATTTTTTAAATATTTTTGTTCCCCACTTGTTTGTTGTTTTCTTCGTTCTCCTTTACTTCTTTTTCTCAATTCTTTCTCTTTTTTTTCTCTTTCATGAAATAATGAAGATTTTTGTTTTATCTGGGTCCACAGGAAGTATTCATGGAATTCAGCAAATCTTTGCCCTGCGTTCTGGCTCGCTCCATCCTACAGGTAACCACTGATTCCTTTTTAAGTGTTAAGTTAAAAGTTGAAAGAGAATGGAAAATGTAGAGTGGAACCTCCTTTTAATTCAGACTAAAAATGATTGTTTGGTGATGGTAACCTGACCTAACATAACCTTTTTTCCTGCAGCTGGTTTTGCATGCACCAAGTTTTGTGTGTTAAAAAACACACACGCACGCACTTACACACATATTACTGAGAGAGAACGAAATGGCTGCAGACTAACTTTACTTGAGCGCTTAAAAGTTTGTGTTACCCACCTACCTACTCTATTTTTGGGGGACAGGTTACCATCATTATTATTGTTCTTGGCATAATGAATAGAAAATCTGAAAAGAAAACGTCAAGGTGAAGGAGGAAAAGCTTTAAATCAGGAGGGTTCCACTGTATTTTGCTTTTGTGTGCTGCGTCATGCAGTCAGAATTTCAGCTGTTTAACTCACTAACCCAGGTACAGATATATCCGTACCCACTCATATGGCTCTATCTGACCAGGTACGGATATATCCTCTCAGACTGTTAGCTTCAGTCGCTTCCTGTAACGTCCAACTAACGCCTGCATATCAGCGTGTTGATACACAGTTACTACAATTCTGAGTGACCCGTTGCAGCACAGCTGGTCTTGGCTAAAAAAAAACTTGGTCAACATAGGTGGGGTAGAAAGTGTTAACAGGTGTTCCAGTGGGTAGCGCTATGCTGCCAAGATATATAAACTGTTAATGAGTCTTTTTATTTCCGCTTTTGGAAGAATGAGACTGCCAATGATTGTCTTTTCAATGACAGACATGGTTTTTTATGTTCGTATTGTGTATGAATTGTTTTTGAGATAACAAGCTTTTTTTTGCAGCTGACGCTTTTGCCACCAAACCGTCGCATCTTTGGCACAATACCAGTTGTGGACGCCCTGAAAGAAACCATCAGAAACTTCATCGCTCCCCCTGTACTCTCGCCCAAGTGAGTCAACAAAGCAGCGCTTTTTTCTTACACTTAATAATATGTTATTTGTATTTTTGTCCTAATATGACGCTTTACAGAGATTCAGACAGCCATTATTCTACGAGAGGGCGTAAGCGGTTGAGTTGAAAAATGACTGTCAAAATCTGTGTCAAATATCATGTTTTGGTTAAAACTACAAATAACATTTATGTATCAAATCATTTTTGTTAGAACAGTTCTAATTATTTAGGATTAAATTTAAGTTAAGTTTCTAGCCAAGTGTGTGTGTCTCTGCTTTTCTGAAGAATGACATAGTTAGCTAACCTGTCTTTAATTTAAGTGAACTATTCCCATCATCATTGATCACCAGGTTTCATTGTTAGCAAAACTATATTAAATATACCTGAACTATTGCTATGACAACTGATCACCAGTTTTCATCGTTAGCAAAACTATATTAAATATACCTGAACGATTGCCATGACAACTGATCACCAGGTTTCATCGTTAGCAAAACTAAAAAGCGCATAGTGCTTTTAGTTATGCGCTATAGAAATCTCCTTAATAAATAAAATAAATAAATATTAGGTAAACCTGAACTATTGCTATGACAACTGATCACCAGGTTTCATCGTTAGCAAAACTATATTAGATAAACCTGAACTATTGCCATGACAACTTATCACCAGGAGTTCCCTCTACAACAACGCCCAGGCCAAGGAGTATGTGGAAGCCCTCTTGACCCGAGCGGCTCGACCCATGTGTGCCCTGTTTCAAATCACTGGGCACAACCGGGCACGCCAGAGAGACAAGTGGGCACACATGCTGGATGACTTGTCCAACCTACAAGAGGAGGTAATCTCTTTAAAGTCCGACCGTTGCCTCTTGACATGGACCTAGGGTACAAGAAATGTTTAATGCAAGACACCTTCTGAAAGATCAATATGGTGAAACCCCCTGTTTAAAACCTAAAAAAAAAAAAGAAATTCAGGTCTTAAAGTGTAGGGAGTCTTAAAATGGGGGTAAATTTGCAGAGATTATAAACAGAAGATATGAAAAAACAAGGTCTTAAAAGGAAGGGAGTCTTAAATTTGGGGGTCTTAAAAGGGGGGTTCCACTGTATTATTGCCACTCCAAACAGACAGGCGCAACAGCCTAGTGGATGAGATATCAGCCTCCTGTGTGGAAGGTTGAGTGTGTAGGGATGTAAATCTTACAATAGTAACATGCTGGAAGGTACTAGTAGTTTCCTATAACCGGGTTCAGGGATGTATCAAAATAATGACATTCCAAATAATAATGAAAGACTGTGACTGAAAGGTGACTCGCCTTTGTTTACAGTGGAACCCCCCTTTAAGACCTTCAGAAATCTGAGAAAATCAGGTCTTAAACAGGAGGGAGTCTTAAAATAGAGGTACATTTGCAGAGATTATGAACAGAAAGTCTGAAAAGGTGAGATCTTAGAATTAAAAGGGAGGAAGTCAATGTAGTCGTAGAATTTTGGCGTAACTCATGTTAAACTGCTTTTCAGGAGAAGGACAAATCTGATTATTTTTGTTATGAAATAGTGTTTATATTCGTTCTTGGTATGAGTATAAAGATAAAAGATGTTAATTCATGTTTGGTCAATCGTATTTAAGAGAATATTTCTCATGGAGAATGATTTACATAGTCTAAAGCAAAACATCAAAATCGCCAAGAATCAAGTTACGCCAAAATTCCACAACGATATCGATGTGTTAAATTAAAATGGGGGGGTACTAGAAGGGGGGATCAACTGTATAGACGTGAATGCCCTTCTTCAGTCCCATTCCTCCCCCACAGGCGGACAAAGTGGACGCCTACCTGCACAGCCTTCTGATCAAGACAGAGCCCAACCGCAGCCACTTAGCGTGCTTGGGCACGTGGGTGCTGTACCACACGCTGCAGACCATGATCAACTACACGCTAGCGGGGTTCGAACTGGAACTGTACGCTGCCTACGAGTATCACTACGTGTACTGGTACCTGTCGGAACTGCTCTTCGCCTGGTTGGTGTCCACTCTGCACCGCGCTGACAACTTTCTGCTGGAGCATGAGACGCTCTCTGGTAACTGATGTTTCAGTCTATGAAAAGTGGCACTGCAGATACTCTCTAATGGGCATTTTTATGTTCCTGCATTCTCAGGAATCTTGATTAAAAATGTCTATTCTTGAGCAGTATGGCATAAATGTGGATGTAGGAATACATTTTAGAAAATGCTACACAATTGACAGTTGACTGTCATGATTGTAAACATTTTTATTTGAGGATGAATGTCGCTTGTTAATTTCAGCGCTTGTTATTCTCTCATGTGGCAGGAGATTGTTTCCGCATAACTCTCACTTCTCTTGTTTCACATGTTGTATGCATTTAGTCTCTTTGTTTCTCAGATTGTAAAATGTATAGTATAACTCTGTGGAGGATTTAAACCTCAATTTGAATAGCACCTGTTTTAAAAAAAAAAGACAAATAGAAGGTGCTCAATTCATCATAATACAGTGGAACCCCCCTTTTAAGACCCTTCAATTTAAGACTCCCTCCCCTGTAAGACCTTGTTTTCTCAGACTTTCTGTTCAGAACCTCTGTAAACTTAACCCCATTTTAAGACCCCCTCCTTTTTGAGCAGATTGTTTTAGATTTGTTGAGGTCTTAACATTTTGTACCCCACCTATGTTGACCAAGTTTTTTTCAGCCGAGACCAGCTGTGCTGCACTTGCAGCGGGTCACTCAGAATTGTAGTAACTGTGTAGAAACACGCTGGAATGCAGGTGTTAGATCGACGTTACAGGAAGCGACTGAGGCTAACAGTCTGAGCAGGATATGTGCCGAATGAGAGCAGATGCAATATAGTGACTGTGTGTACGGATATATCCGTACCTGGTCAGATAGAGCCATATGAGTGGGTACGGATATATCCTTACCTGGGAGACAATGAGTTAAAAGGGGGGTTCCACTGTATGTATTGTTGTGATGTTTTGTGACGGCCTCCTTGACTCTTTGCCCAGACCAACAGAAGGGGCGGAGCAACAAGAAGAACAAGAAGAAGAAGCGACCAAAGAGCCTGAGTCGCGAGATCACTCTGGCCCAGGCACAGCAGCAGATGTTTGGGGCGTACTTCAAGGTACACACATAATGATAATAATAATAATGAGGATATTTATATGACGCAAATCCTAAGACAGTTCTTAGTGCCTCACAATGACATGACAATGTTCCTCCTTTTAGAGGAATTCCTCCTTTTTAACCTCTGAATGTTCATGTTGGATATGACAAATGGACACATTAATTTGATTTTGAAGCTAAAAGCAACACTCATAATGTGTAAATGAATTCTCTTGATCTCTTACATCAGAGTTAAGAAAAACTAATAAATTCTTCTTGATTTTGTCTTATTTTGAGTTTTGCAAATCATATTTCCTACTTTTTGACCATTTTCTATTCTCATGTCTGAAGATGTCACTTTGAATGAAAGGAAAGAGAATACATGGATGAATGCGTTATGGCTGACTGCAAGATGTCATTTTGAATGAAAGGAAAGAAAGGAATACATGGATGAATGCGTTTGGCTAACTGCAAGATGTCACTTTGAATGAAAGGAAAGAGAATACATGGATGAATGTGTTTTGGCTAACTGCAAGATGTCACTTTGAATGAAAGGAAAGAAAGGAATACATGGATGAATGTGTTTTGGCTAACTGCAAGATGTCACTTTGAATGAAGGGAAGAGAATACATGGATGAATGTGTTTTGGCTAACTGCAAGATGTCACTTTGAATGAAAGGAAAGAGAATACATGGATGAATGCGTTTGGCTAACTGCAAGATGTCACTTTGAATGAAAGGAAAGAGAATACATGGACGAATGCGTTTGGCTAACTGCAAGATGTCACTTTGAATGAAAGGAAAGAGAATACATGGATGAATGCGTTTGGCTAACTGCAAGATATCACTTTGAATGAAAAGAATACATTGGTCAGTGCATGTTCAGTGCATTTTGGGTTCTTATTGGAAAGACAAGTTCGTGTTCTCACCTTGCTGGAGTTGTTTTAGCGCTAATGCTCTGGTAAGTTCAAGCACTGTAGTTAGTGTTGTGGAGAAAAAACACAAGCAAACGGAATGATGGAGAACATGCTGACACGGAATGATGGAGAACATGCTAACACGGAATGATGGAGAACATGCTAACACGGAATGATGGAGAACATGCTAACACGGAATGATGGAGAACATGCTAACACGGAATGATGGAGAACATGCTAACACGGAATGATGGAGAACATGCTAACACGGAATGATGGAGAACATCCTAAAACGGAATGATGGAGAACATGCTAAAACGGAATGATGGAGAACATGCTAAAACGGATGCAAAAGCTGCACAGATTTCAAGATGTGCACAGGTGAAATGTGTGGCTAAGTATGTCTCTTGTTCTCACAGGCGGTGATGGGCCTACAGCTGGACGGCAAGATGTAATGTGTGGCTAAGTGTGTGTCTCTGTTTCTCACAGGCGGTGATGGGCCTACAGCTGGACGGCAAGATGTAATGTGTGGCTAAGTGTGTGTCTCTGTTTCTCACAGGCGGTGATGGGCCTACAGCTGGACGGCAAGATGTAATGTGTGGCTAAGTGTGTGTCTCTGTTTCTCACAGGCGGTGATGGGCCTACAGCTGGACGGCAAGATGTAATGTGTGGCTAAGTGTGTGTCTCTGTTTCTCACAGGCGGTGATGGGCCTACAGCTGGACGGCAAGATGAAGCAGCCAGACTTTGAGTTTGACAACGAAGAAGTCCGCTTCAGCCATCGCTTTGGTCCCTTCACCTCCGTCGTCACACCTCCAATGGTTCATTATGCTCAGTACAAGGTACGGAAACCTCATCTTGAATTCCATTCAATTAAATTTAAATGAATTTAGTTTAATTTCTTTGACAGAAACCTCATCTTGAATTTCTTTCAATCAAATTTAAATGAATTTTATTCAATTTGTTTTACATAAACCTCATCTTGAACCGACTTTGTGTCACATTATGATCCACACTGTTGACACGTTACCCCAGTTTTACAACCAGCACCTTGTTACGCTCTGAAAGTATGTGGTTGTGCACCACCCTGTTGGAAATATTTTTTAACAAAGAAGACTGGGGAACATTTGCTGTACCCTAAGACAACTGAAATTCTCCATAACTAGGCTTCGTAGTTAAATCAGTAATAGAGCCAGATTGACTGACACAGTGCACATTCTTCATCGTCATACTTTTCCACTGATGTGAGGGATGCGCATGTGTAACGTAACAGACGAGGCATGTAGGTTTTGAGAAAATGTGTGTGTTTGTTTGTGTGCCCATGTTTTTGTGAGGCTGTGATGTGAACATGCGCCTGTGTGTGTGTATGCATACATTTATGTGAATCAGAATGTGTGTTTGTAGCAGTGAGATCTAGACATCTACTGCCTCTCTTTAAAGGGAGACACCCTGTGTTTAAGGTAAGAGCTTTTCTGTTTTGTTCACAGGAGATGTCAGACCTGTCGCGCTATGACAGGGAACCAGCCCCTGAGGACTTGTATGGAGCCGCCTGCAAAGGTTTCCACCAGGCCAAGTGTATGCTGGAGTCCTTGGTAGCACCCACAGAAGAGGTGGGTTTTGTTTTTTTCACCTGCTTAGGGGTGTTACTAGATTTTTTTTTCCATGGCAAAGTTGGCAAAATGGCTGTAAACTTGTCAGCAATTTGTTGAAAGTTTAGGACAGTCCTTGACATCAACCTCCCCCCCCCCCCCCCCTGTCCCCCTTCTCTCCTTCTCCCCCTCCAGCCCAACACTATGAAGGTCAGCAATTCTCAGACATGGGACTGGTCCGATTTTTATCGGAATTCCGATATTTTCCTTAGCTCACAGACCATTCTTGAGATCGATGCAAATTCGTTGAGAAAAAGGGGGGGGGGGGGGGGGAGTTGGTATGAACCGTTCAGCTGAAGCTGTCTGCGTCTGAAGTCAGTGCATTCGCACCCCAGCACTCGCGTGAACCCATAGGTGGTGGTATGAACCGTTCAGCTGAAGCTGTCTGCGACTGAAGTCAGTGCATTCGCACCCCAGCACTCGCGTGAACCCATAGCAGTATCATGGGTCGCGTTTGATTGGCTGTTGATCTCCGACGATTATTGCCGAGGCTTAATTATTCACCGATGGCGGTTTGTGGGTTGTTTTGATTGGCTCCCGATCTCCAAACACTGTAGCATCATGGCGTCTGGATTCCATATTGTTTTGTCGGCTGTGGAAGCTCTTACGATCGACGACCAAAGTGTGAAAAACAAGTGGAAAGCCAACTGGCTGTCAGAAGAAGTGACTGTCATTATCAACAAGAAAGAAAGGCGCCAGCTCATTGGCGACAGTATCG
Organism: Littorina saxatilis; assembly: GCF_037325665.1. Lineage (NCBI taxonomy): Eukaryota > Metazoa > Mollusca > Gastropoda > Littorinimorpha > Littorinidae > Littorina > Littorina saxatilis. The sequence goes on from NC_090245.1 coordinate 100,808,417, forward strand.
CCAAAATATCCATTCCCGGTCAGGCCGTGTGCATGTGGTGCGACAACGGCCACTGCGTGGTGAAATACGGACTTGGTGGAAAAAAGGTGTTGGTTCGTCACATTGAAAGCAAGAAGCACAGAGGGCTCTTGGAAGCACGTCTCTCTCTCTCTCTCTCTCTCTCTCTCTCTCTCTCTCTCTCTCTCTCTTTCCCTCCATCCTGTCTGCGCTGAGCCGATGACCCGCAGTTGCTGGTAGGCCTGAATAAGGAAAATTAACACCTCAACTCAAGGCAAAACAACCGATTTATAGATTAGAACCTTTTTTTGGGGGTGGGGTGGGGTGGGGTGGGGTGGGAGGGAGAGGAGGTGCACTCTGTTCAGACATTGTAGCAGCTTTGATGAGTTATCTTGATTGCTTTTTGGCTCACGTAAGTGTAGCCTATGCGATCGTAACTTTGTCTGTCTGTGCGTGTGTGCGTGTGTATGTCTGTGGTAGAAACTTTAACATTTGAAGACGTCACATTATGGCGTAAGAGGGTTAGACGTCACGCGAAGGAATTACTGAAAGTCTCGGTCATTGTCATTTTGAGCGAGCCGAGACTAGTTGGCAGTCGTGTCCCTGTAAGTTACAGGCTACATGCAGACAGACAGATCTAGATCTATAGTGTCTCGCTTTCTTGCACAGTGTCACCTATGCTTACTGTGTGTGTGTGTATGTGTGACGGAGTGATTGAGTTTGTGATGTGAAGCAAAATGTTTTGTTTAAAATGCTAAAACATATTATTCTTGTGGTTTTTATAGCTTTTTAAAAAGGCATGATCTATTTTTTTGCTATCAGGAGAGGCCCCAAAATGGCCTTTATAATTCTAAAATTCATTTTCCGTCAGGGGGGCAAAGCCCCCCTGAACCCCCCACCGGGGCGTTGCCCCTGGACCCCGGCTTAGTTTCCTACTTTTTGAACATTTGCTGGTCTCATGCCTGAATTCTGCATACATGAAGGCAGAGTTTATGGCAATTTAAATATGTTTTTGATATTTCCCCAACTGCCAAATGACTCCGCTAAGATTCACAAGCATCAAACGTGGATAAGATTTTCTGTAGTTCTGTTACCAATTTTGCTTAGTTGTTTAAGTTCACCTCCTAAAAGGCTGTAGCCTGTCTGGGATAATGTTTATATATGACTTGTGTAATTTTGTAGAATAAGGACCGGTCAAGTCACAGAAGTTTCATTGCTTGGAGGCCAGGTAGCTCAGTTGGAAGAGCACTGTATTTGTGATCATGAGTTCGAATCCAGGCCGGGATGGACACAGGTCAACTTTATGTGCAGACTCAGACGGTATCCATGTCCCACCCCCCGTGTCTATACAGTGGCACACGAAAGACCTGGGTCATTCTGCCATAAGTGCAGATGGTTGATGACACCTAAACATGCACACACCTGGGTAGCGCCACTCTTGTTGCTGCTGGCTTTCCACTGGGCCAAGAGTTCCCCAGCAATGGGATTATAAAGTAAAGTAAAGTACATGGAGAATGAAAAGATAAGATGACATTATGTTTGTGTTGATCAGGTGCAGGCGCTGTTGCGAGTGAGCAAGACCAACTTTGTGGTGATGAAACTCCTGGTGGGCGGACACAAGAAGGATTCCACGGTAAGACGGACAATCTCACGCACACCTCATACACGGGAACACCCCGTTTAACACTTTTTACCCCACCTATGTTGACCAAGTTTGTTTTAGCCGAGACTAGTTGTGCTGCAGGTCACTCAGCATTGTAGTAACTGTGTATCAACACACTGGCATGCAGGTGTTAGATGGACGTTACAGGAAGCGACTGAAGCTAACAGTCTGAGCGGATATATCCATATCCTGGTCAGATAGAGCCATATCAGTAATGAGTTAAGACCCCCCCCCCCCCCCCCGAATTTAAGATCACCCCCTGTTTAAGACCTTGATTTTTCAGATGTCCTGTTCATAACCTGTGTAAATTTACCTCCATTGTAAGACTTTAGAGGGATTCTATTCTGCCCCTTTGGGGGGAGTTTCTGGCAGATTTGACGAAACTGAAGAATCTGGCGAATCCATTGTACCTTAATCTAGACGCACACGGCATGATTTGCTCAATAATGTATCGCAACTATGGTAATTAATTAAATCATTAATAATTAAATTGTAACGCAGAATCTTATGGTATAACTTTGTCAGCTATCTGAGGGCCATTTCCCATAGGTATTGTCCCTTTCACACCTACAAAATCTGAGATAATCATGTCTTAAGAAGGAGGCAGTCTTAAAAGGAAAGTAAATTAATTTATGAACAGAAAACCTTAAAAGGAGAAGTCTTAAATTGGGGGTGGGGGTCTTCAAAGGGGCGTTCCACTGTCGACCTATCCACTCATTGCTCCGCCCCTCTTGGTCGTTCACCAGACCAAGCTCCAGACCAGGCCAATTCAATATGAAAGGAGAAACCCATTTTCATCACTTTTTTTGAGGTGTCATTAGTGTGATTACATCATGCTGTCTCATTTGCTGTGATTCTGGATCTGTAGAACATTTTCAGGGTGGAAATTCAGAAATAAGGCCCCCCCCCCAAAAAAAAATAGTCTGTTTACGGTAACATAGGCCCAAAAAAATAGGGTCGGTAGGTCGGGAATTTTTTTTCCCCAAAAAACATACTTTTAAGTTATTTTGCCAAAAAACAAAGACTTTTTTTTATTTTTTTGTAAATTTATTTATTTATTTAATTTTTTTCTTTCCCAAATGTTAAAAAAAAGTCTAGGGTCGCGCAAAAAAATAGGGTCGGTCGGGATACCGTAAACAGACTATTTTTTTTTGGCCTAAAGAATACCACATGGCTTGCTGTGTCGTACCAGATTTACAGGAGTTGCTTTTTTAAATATGGAAATAAGAGCCATGTAGTATTCTGTTTATCCTACATGTGTATACTGTACTTGCATGCCTTCTGCTCCAAACATCCTTGAGCCGACGCGTCAAAATGGAGGACCCTTTTTATGGAACCTCGATCTCTTCCAAATTCTCGAGCAATTTTGGATATCAAATCAAAGAGACATCACTCCAGAAAGTATGGCATGACGTGTTAGTTCTAAATATGCTTCCAGGGGAAACAGCAAGCGCAAAGGTGTTTACAGAATGACGTTTGTCTCGATGACTTTGGCACCATGAGCGGTGGAAAATCAGGTCTCAGCCAGACTAGTTTGACACGACCTCATTTACATGATATACCCATGTGTGAATTGAACGATATTGTGATTTCATGAGTGGTCTCTCTCAGGTATGTAGGATAAATAAACTTGACAGAAAATGTAAAGCAGGAATGGCCATATGCTGGTGTTTCAGGGTGCTGGTAAGACATTCTCACAATCAGTAGTCACGCTGCAACGTAAATGACGGGCTTTTATTAGCTTCCTAAAGTAACGCGATTGACGGTTGTCATTTAAGTGGATAGATCCATTGTTTTCATACAGTAAGATAATGTTTTGCTCACGTAAAAGGTCACTGCATTGTTTCATTTAGAGACAGGGTTGTACTATTGAGAGTAATCAATGCAAGTAGAGTGGTACCTGTGATGTGTGGCCCCTCCAATGAGAGGACACCTATCTTAAAAGGACACCTTCTGCTGTCCCTTTTACTATTTGTACTAAAGTGTACCTGCCATGACAGGCCACCTGCAATGTAGGGACACTTTAAGCTGGTCACAAGGGTGTCCTTTCATGGCAGGTACCACTGTAATACATTAAGTGTCATTCTAATTTTTTTCCCTTTCAAGTCATGTCTGTTGATTCAGACTTTCCTACAATAGTCTCTCATATCAAATGACAGTGCTGTGAAAAATACATGCATGAATGTAAAATGGTTTACAATGCTGCTTATCGTACTGATTACTGAGACTGTTGGGCAGCTGTTCTCTCCTGTTCTACATGCAAGATAGGAAATACACGATCAAAAAAACTAAAACCTGTGTGACCTGCTAAAAGTTCATCCGCATGATCTGACTGCATGGGTGGGATTCTTACGGTATATGCCGGAAATCCGGATTCGTAATGTCTGTGGTGACGTTTTTGTTGTTAATTATACAAATCCTTCAGCGTCTGGGCCTCCCCCCCTCCCCTTAATTCTTCAGGATTTTTTTAGTCCCACCCATGTGACTGTGAAATGAGCCTTTGTCACATGAACTGACTGTGAAATGAGCCTTTGTCACATGAACTGACTGTGAAATGAGCCTTTGTCACATGAACTGACTGTGAAATGAGCCTTTGTCACATGAACTGACTGTGAAATGAGCCTTTGTCACATGAACTGACTGTGAAATGAGCCTTTGTCACATGAATACTGGCTGATGTTTTCAGTTTCCTAAAACTTGAGCGCTTGATCCTCTTTATTACCGTGATTTGATTACCGTTGTATTCCAATTACTAGGATGCAAATCTGTGTACTGGAAATCCAAAAACAAATAGACTGTCATAATATTCTAAAATTCATAATAATAAAAATAAACAAGAAAGGTTTGAATACAAGGGTAATATTATCACGGTAATAAAGAGGATCAAGTGCTCAGTCGACTGGAGCTGTTGTTCCCTCTCTCCACAGAGGGTATTGATAAGTGTGAAATGGATATACTAATGATATTCAGTATGGCCACGTTTACCAGTGACTGATCCCTCTGCTTTTCCCCTTTTGTCTTTTCACAGGATCCACCCGAGTTTGATTTCAGTCAGCACCGAGTCTACCCTGTCATCAAGATCGTGTGATCAATGAAATTCCCTGGAGGTGTCCAGGGCTGTGTTGATCACCTGTCAGCCGATACCAGTGGTTCCGTCTTCACTTTGTATTGATGGAAAGCGTCTGGTAAACTTTTGTGAACATTCGCTGGGCGGCAAAGCTATGGTTTGAAATGCCAAGGGCGTTGTTTGAGAGTGGTGTGAAAGAGCTTGTTTGTGTGTGGCTGTGTATGTGTGTTTGTGGTGTGCGTGTGCTAGTGTGTGCTGTGTGTGTTTGTGGTGTGTGTGTGCTAGTGTGTGCTGTGTGTGTTTGTGGTGTGCGTATGTGTGTGTGCTATTGTTTAATGTATTTATATCACATAAACATTTTTGTGATCTGTTAGAAATCTGGGACATTTCGTGTCAAAGTCAAATTATTTGTCTGTTTTTGACTTGTGTGCTGTCGATGAATTGGAAAGTGTTTTTTGTGAAAAGAATACAAAGATAGTGAATTCAAGACTAATTCTGTTTTCTTTTTGAGACGTGAGTGACGATAGTGATGTCCATATTTTTTGTTGGCACCACTCAACAAAAACAACAACAAACACAACAACAAAGTACAACAACACCACCAAGACATGTAAATGTCGATATAAATTTATTTCAAGAACTCAGAACTGACCCAACACACACACACGTACATACATATACTGAAAGGCATAAATTCTGCAAATAGTGCATTGAACGATTTTGCTCTCAAACGAAAATCAGATTGAACCTGTAATTTGTAGTTGACATCTTGAGTGTCGGAGCAAATGTTTCACGCTGTCAGCGTGCGCTTTGCAGTATTGCTGATCCAGCCACAGCTCACTGTGCTAATAAAGACAATGGGCTGAACGGGAGACAATAACGTAAAAAAGATAGTGTATGGCCCTATAAAATGCAACTGGCTGTTTGGCTGTATCAGATATCGCAATCATGCCACGACTTGATGAAGGAGAGAGACAGCAAGCGATTGGGATGCTTAGAGCTGGCCAAAGCATTGAACGTGATGAACACTGAACGTTTTCCGAAATCATTGCGCTTGGACTCAGTCACTTTTTTTGAAAAATTGTCATTTCATGATGTTCTATTCAAAATCAATAAAGCGAAGGTTTATAAACACTAAAAGAAAACATTCACCACTGAGTTGATTTTTTGTGATTTTTTAAAATTCAGTTTGCGGAATTCATGCCTCTCGGTATACATTCATATACATACAACATAACACTGAACATGACAACATTAAAAATAAAATTCAGTATAAAGCTACCCCCAAAAATAGTTTCAATACAAACAAGATCGCAAACTCCTGGTACGAATCATCTACACTCATATATCTTCGTCGAGAATTTTCAAGAACTTTGCCAAATCAGGAGCTCGGAAAGCCAACTCAGAGGGGGTATTCCAGGACTGGAACAGCCTACCGGACGATGTTGTCTCAGCTGTACGGTCCTGTGCTTCAAGTCCAGATTGGATTCATACTGGAAGGGGACCAGAGACATCTACAAACCAAGCCGCCTTTGCTGAGCCGACGCACTGTGGCTTGACTTTTATCAAGATCGGCGAACAGGTTTTTGACTCACATGCGAAGCAAAAGTGAGTCTATGTACTCACCCGAGTCGTCCGTCCGTCCGTCCGTCCGGAAAACTTTAACGTTGGATATTTCTTGGACACTATTCAGTCTATCAGTACCAAATTTGGCAAGATGGTGTATGATGACAAGGCCCCAAAAAACATACATAGCATCTTGACCTTGCTTCAAGGTCAAGGTCGCAGGGGCCATAAATGTTGCCTAAAAAACAGCTATTTTTCACATTTTTCCCATTTTCTCTGAAGTTTTTGAGATTGAATACCTCACCTATATATGATATATAGGGCAAAGTAAGCCCCATCTTTTGATACCAGTTTGGTTTACCTTGCTTCAAGGTCAAGGTCACAGGAGCTCTTCAAAGTTGGATTGTATACATATTTTGAAGTGACCTTGACCCTGAACTATGGAAGATAACTGTTTCAAACTTAAAACTTATGTGGGGCACATATTATGCTTTCATCATGAGACACATTTGGTCACATATGATCAAGGTCAAGGTCACTTTGACCCTTATGAAATGTGACCAAAATAAGGTAGTGAACCACTAAAAGTGACCATATCTCATGGTAGAAAGAGCCAATGAGCACCATTGTACTTCCTATGTCTTGAATTAACAGCTTTGTGTTGCATGACCTTGGATGACCTTGACCTTGGGTCAAGGTCACATGTATTTTGGTAGGAAAATGTGTAAAGCAGTTCTTAGTGTATGATGTCATTGCTGTAAAGGTCAAGGTCAAGCATGTGAGTCGTATGGGCTTTGCCCTTCTTGTTTTTAAAAAGCAAGAAAAAAAGCCCTCAAACGTTGCACAAGTACAAGTAAGAAAGTAGTACAAGTATATTAAGTCATAATTTATAATCATACATTTCTCTCTCTCTGTGACTGACACTGATTTACTTTCCAAACTGATGCGAAGTGAACGGGAGCATAACGTCAGTTATCAACTTAACTTGCCAGCGACCAAGCTCTGGATTGACGATCTACCTCTCTCTGTGTCCAGCGCAGATGTAGAGACCGCTCTTCTGAGAGTTGGTTGTGTTATGCGGTCAAAGATCATTCAAGATAAAATAAGAGACAAAGATGAAAAACTGACGCGCTTTCTGACAGGGAGGCGTTTTGTGTTCATAAATGTGCCAGCAAAGCCTCTAGAAAAACAGCTGAAAGTTGGAAGTTTCCAAGCGAGGCTCTTCCACAAAGAGCAACCCAAAACAGAAAGGGGGATTCCCCAGTGCTGCCGCTGCCTCCAGCCAGGCCACCGAGTTTGGACATGTGTCAACCCTATCACGTGCAGGGCGTGTAAGGGCAGCGGCCACAAGCAGGGCGATCCAGTGTGTGACCGCCCACATCCCACGTCAGTGTGGGATCCCATCAGCGCGCCCACCGAACCAACCAACGAGGGTGGACAGAGCGGCCCCGTGCAGGACTCCCGTGCCGATGACGCAAGGGGTGGTGGAGAGACGGAAGAGGACGAGTGGGAAGACACCCAGACAACAGACATCAGCAAAGAATCACAAGCTTCCACAGACAACACCCCCTCACAAGGGCGGCGCAACTCAGCTCAGACAGATAAGCAACCCCAAAGCCAAAACACAAACATACACTCCTCTGCAAAACACAAACCAAAACAGAAGCAGGGAAAATCAGCACTCGTAGAAAGAGGTAGGCAATTAACAAAAGAAAGGAACAGCAAGAAACAAACCTAACTCGGTTTTGACTCTCGCACTCGGTCAAATACCCCCAAGCGGACACGCCAAGAGACAGAGAGGATATCTCCAACAACAGAAGGCGTTGAGAAACACGCACGGCTTGATCCGAGTGCCAACTAGTGCACGTGCCGTGTAACAAGAACTTGATACTACACTGACAATGGCTTGTATCATGAAATTGTTCTCGCTGAATACTCGAGGATTAAAGAACCAAAAGAAAAAGGAACAGTTTGTTTACGTTTTTCAGAAGCAAAAAGTGATGTCATGTGTTTGCAAGAGTCGCATATTACTAACTAGAATGAATACCCGGCTTCGTCGGGTGAATCGCGAGTATGCAGCGTGGCGGTTCGCCGGCTTAGAGCATGTGTTGAACATTTTCATCCACCAGTTTGTGCCCGGGGTCCACCAAAGTACTCACAACCTATTCTAAAACACACACACACATACACGCACGCGCGCGCGCGAAGGCACACATCGGGGGGTGCGGCGTCCATTCAGTTGGAACCAGCTTCGTCTTGAGAGTGTGCATCATTAAATTACATATTCCTACTCCGAATCACATGTAGCAGTTGACTCAGTCTAAAGTGCTAGGTCTGAAAAGGCTACCCGTCTAAGGGGAGCAACCCCAACTAAAAAAGTGTAAACGTAGCTATGGTAATGACGACGCACCCAGGGAGTTACCTCCCCTCCTGCGTACTACGTCACTACTGCTACTGACCACGTGACCCCTATCATTCGACACTTCAGCTTTCTAGGGAGCAGGTCGTGAATTTTTTGGCTCTAGTGGAAGTTCGCTGTTTGGTGTTTGCTTAGACACCCACCGGCACCCACACCCGTCTCTTCACCCGCTGCACTGGTAGTTGGTGAGCTCGTTCCTTTACTTGTATCGAACGTAATTTTCAGTTGCTACTTGAAATTTTCGGCCACGTGTTGGTCACGTATTTTGTGGTAGCCATTTTGGAATTTTGTGTCTCCATTTTGTTGTCAGCATGTCTGACGGAGACAAAAAGCGCGAGCGCGGCAAGGCTGATGTGAAAGGGAGAATTAAACCCAAGTCTTCCACTTCTGTCCCTAAGCCTATTTTGGTTGTGGTTTCTGACGCGGCTAACAATACTGTTATGACGGTCCCTATTTCTGCCCCAAATGACCAGCCGGTTGTGGGGCAGTCTAATCAACCTACGCGTACCTGTGTTTCTCGCTCGTCTTCTCTGCCGCTTGCAGATTCGACGTCGCTGGTTTCATCGTTGCTTTCTTCGCTGGTTCCCGAGCTTCGCACGCTGGTGAGAGAGGAGTTGGTGCGTTCTCAGCCGCCGACTTCCGTTGTCCCGTCGATGGCTTCTTTTCCGCTTCCGGCTGTGACGCTGTCCTTGACCGAGGCGGTTGCTTCTGTGCCTTCTACCGCTGTGGTTGGCGACGCAAGTAAGTTGGGCTGGTCCGTAGGCCCTCGTGAGGCCGCTGGACGCTCCCTGCTGGGAAGCAGCCCTTTTCGGCGGGTTCACGACCCGCAAACCCCTGTTCGTTCTCACTTTGGCTTCACGGAAGACCATCGTGTCGATGAGCAATGGCGGCATTTGGTTCAGGCTTCGACGCTTCCGGCACTCGCCGGAAGCGTAGGTCCTCCGACGTACGCACCCGCTGGGGTCGTTTCCGGAGTCGACCAGCCGGTTCCGTCTGCTGCGCTTCCGGCACTCGCCGGAAGCATAGGTCCCCCGATGTACGCACCCGCTGGGGTCGTTTCCGGGGTTGACCGGACGTGGCCCTCTGGGCATTCGGCCTTCCGGCCGCCGTCCACAGTGTCTGCGCTTCCGCTTTTCGCGGTCGCGTCTGATACTTTTCCGGCTCAGACCGGATCTGCTGCTTCTTCCGCTTCCGCTTCCTCTCAGGTGGCAGTCGCGGGGGGGCATCACCAGCCCTTTGGGCAGGTGTCTCAGCCCTGGCCGGGGCAGTCAGCGCTTCCGTCTTCGGTTGTTGCTTCGACTGCGGTTCCGGTTCCGGCGGCTGCGGGCATGCCGTCCTCTTACTCTTTCCCTAGTCAGGGCATGAGTTCGGATGGTATTGGAGTGGACGGGTTTCCGGTTTCCGGTTACGGTGTTCACCGCCCTTCTACCAGCAACGTGGACTTCGGTCCTTCGCCGGATGTCGGATATTCAGTCCGTCGCCAGCGAGGCTGCACATGTTGGTTATCCGGAGAGACTCAAAGTGGCCCTTGAGGCCGCTGCTGAGGTCACTTCGAGATATTTCGCGGAGGGGGCTTCGGTCTCTTCGGCTGCCGCTTCGACGGCACCGTCCGCGATGGCCGACTTTCGCACTGGGAAGGAGGATGACTCATACTTCCGGTTTTTGGAGTCTCCATCCATAGCTTTTCAGCTTTCTCAGGTGTTGGCCAAGCCATCTCCTTCCGGAAGCGGAATTCCTTCACTTCCGGTTCCGCTGCTCGTGCCTCACGGCTCAGTTCCGGAGCTGGCTCAGCAGTGGTTGGCTTCGCCTTCTCAGGCTTCTGCATTCGCTCTGTCGTCTCACAAGCGATTGGTTTTGCAGAAGTCTCCTAGGAACTTGTTGGATGCGTTCGCTCTCCCGCGTTCATCTTTGACAGTTCCTCCGGAGATGCTGGCCTTGTTGGCCAAGCCTATCAAGAAGGATGACGGCGTGCTCTTTTCTGAGAACACTCTCATTGCTTCTGAAGAGGCAGGGCGTCAGCAGCTGGAGCTTGCCTCCATTGCTGAGACTCTCATTCGGGCTCTCTCTCGTGCCCTCACTGATTCACTGAATCCGTTCTCTCTCAGCGAGGATCAGGATGCGGATGACGTCTCCACTTTGTTGGCCGCTCTTGCGAGGGTCAATGAAGAACAGATGAGACTTTCCGCGGTGCACTATGCGCACTCTGTTATGTGTCGTCGGGATCTCTTCCTGTCACACTCTCAGTTTTCGGATCAGGCGACCAAGGACACTTTGCGTGCCTCACCGGTCTTGGAGGGTTCCCTCTTTGGGCATCTCGTTTTTGATGCCCGAAGACAGGAAATTCAGGCTAACAGGGACCAGCAGTTCTCTGACTTTTCCCTGCACAGCCTTAAGCAGTCCAAGCAGTCTCAGCCTTCTCAGCCTAAGCAGGCTAAGGTTGCTGGCCCTCCCAAACCGGCAGACAAGGGTCGTGGACGTTCCTCTTCTCGGGGCTCGAGAAGACGACCGTCTTCCGGCAGGGGGAGAGGCGGCTCTGGAAGCAAGCCTCACCCCCAATGAAGTGCTCCCGATCTCCCCCCCACCCCGCCCTCCACTCTGGTGATGGCGGGGGGCCCTTCCAGGGCACTTTCCCATTGGCTCGTGTCCGTACAGAGTCAATGGATCGTGGGGGTCGTGAGGTCGGGCTTCCGTCTTCTCTGGAAAGATGGCAAGGCACCTCTGGTCAGGCGTCCGCCGGCGTTCAGGCCTCCCTCCTCGCAGGAAGCCATTTCCGTCCTTCGGTCGGAAATAGACTCCCTGGTGCAGAAGGGCGCAGTGGAGAAAGTCCTCGACCACAGTTCCCCTGGGTTTTACGGACGGCTTTTCGCCGTCCCCAAAGCCTCAGGGGCATGGCGTCCTGTCTTGGACCTGTCGTTCCTCAATACCTTTTTGAGGGAGATAAGGTTCAAGATGGAGACGCCAGCGTCGGTCAGGGACTCTCTCCGCCCGGGAGATTGGGCGACTTCCATCGACCTGACGGATGCATACTTCCATATTCTTATGCATCCAGCCGACCGGAAATGGCTTCGTTTCCGGTGGGCAAGTCAGGTTTACCAGTTTCGCGCCCTTCCTTTCGGCCTGTCTCTCGCCCCTTGGGTCTTCACCATGGTCGTGAGACAGGTCTGCGCGCTGGTGAGGTCGCGGGGTGTCCGGCTACGTGCCTACCTGGACGATTGGCTCATCCTGAGTCAGAGTCAGGCGGGGTGCGAGCAGGATACCCAATCGGTTCTTCGGGAGGCCAACTTGTTTGGCTTCTCGATCAACCGATCAAAGTCGGAGCTGACGCCGTGTCAGACGTTCACCTACTTGGGAATGTCTTTCGACACGGTGGCTTGGACTGTTCAGCCCTCTCAGAAGAGGGTGGACAAGCTCCAGGCGTGCATACGCTCCACTTTGCCTCTCCCGAGGGCCTCCCTGCGGACTTTGGCCTCCATCTTAGGGCAGATGGAGTCCATGGCTCTCCTGGTCCCCTTGGGGAGGGTCCACAAACGTCCCTTTCAGCTGGCGCTGAAGCCGTTCGTGGACTCTCCCACGGTGGATTGGAATGCCCTCATCCCTCTCCGGGGATGGTTCCAATCCGCTACCCTTCCGTGGCTGGACACGGAGTGGGTGTGCAGGGGCGTGCCGATAGCCCTTCCTGCCCCAGACTTGGACCTGTTCACGGACGCGTCCTTGGTGGGGTGGGGGGCTCACACAGACCAGCTGACTGCGTCAGGTCTGTGGTCGGCAGATCAGAGGATGCAGCACATCAACTTGCTGGAGCTAGAAGCCGTGGCTCTAGCTCTGGACAAGTTCCGGCCCTCCCTTCAGGCCAAGCATGTTCGTCTGTTTACAGACAACACGACAGTGGCAGCTTACATCAACAAGCAGGGAGGGTCGCGGTCTCCGTCGCTTTCGGCCAGGGCCTGCGAGATCCTGATTTGGTGTTCAGAGCATCAAATCAGGCTTTCGGCCAGGTACCTGCCCGGAAGCTTGAACACTCTGGCGGACGCGCTCAGCCGCTCCGACAGAGTGCTTCAAACAGAGTGGACCATCACTCACGGAGCGCTGGATCGTCTCTGGTCTCTTGTGCAGAAACCTCAGGTGGACCTTTTTGCCACCAGGTTCTCGAAGAGACTACCAGTGTTCGTCTCACCATTCCCGGATCCCGAGGCGTGGGAGACGAACGCGATGGACATTTCCTGGTCCGGCCTGGAGGCTTACGCGTTCCCGCCATTCCAGTTGCTCACGCGAGTTCTCAGGAAGGCGGAGCAGGAGGGCCCGTCCCTCCTGCTGATCGCTCCTCTTTGGCCGTCTCAGCCGTGGTTCCCGGACCTGCTGAGACTCGCCCAGGGCCCTCCCATTCCTCTCGCTCTCACGCGAGGAGAACTGGTTCAGCCTCACACCGGCAGCCTCCACGCAGAGCCTCAGATGCTGAATCTTCACGCGTGGAGGTTGTGCGGTCTTCTCTGAGGCGCAAAGGGGCATCAGATCTGACCATGGACCTGGTAGGACGCTCGCACAGAGCATCTACCTCGTCCGTTTATGAGTCACATTGGAGGGCCTGGGTTACCTGGTGTCACGAGCATCGGCTGGATGCTACGGCTCCCCGCACGATGCACGTGGCGAACCATCTTGCTTTCATGTCCTCTCAGGGAGCTTCCGCTGCCTCGTTGAAAGTAAGAAGATCGGCCATCTCGGCGACCCTACGCCAGATAGGTCGCTCTATAGATGTTAGTGGCGTGATCGCGGGAGTCATCAAGGGCGCTTCCCTTTCTGACGTCAAGTCCCGTACGCCCGTTCCTAAGTGGGATCTCTTATTGGTCATGGAGTTTCTGCGTTCAGCGGATTTCGAACCTCTCAGAGATGCCAGTTTTGCGAACCTTACACGCAAGTCCCTTTTCCTTTTGCTGCTAGCATCGGCAAGAAGGGGCAGTGAGATCCACGCTCTTTCCGGTAATTCGGACGACATTTCCTTTGAATCAGATGGGTCCGTTACCTTGCGGTTTCGGCCTGAGTTTCTTGCGAAAAACCAGGCTCCCGAGCGAGCTTCGCCTTTGGTTCATGTCAGGCCGTTGTCCACTATTCTGGCTCCGAATGACCCAGACTTAGTAAATTGCCCTGTTAGAGCCCTTCACATCTACCTTGCTCGTGCTCAGTCTCTTAGATCCGCAGCTCAAAAGCTTTTGTTTATTTCTCTCAATACGGAGAGACATAAGGATATCACTAAGACGACTCTGGCCCGGTGGGTGTCGGCGCTCATTAAGCATGCTTACGAGTGGAGCCGCCGCAATGAAGGGGGGACACAGCCTGTCCTTCCTCTGGAATCAGCTCGGGCTCACGAGACGCGAGCTTGGGCTTCCTCCTTGGCCGTGTTACGATCAAGAAGACTGGAGGAGGTGCTACACACCGCATACTGGCGTTCCGAGGATGTCTTCATGAATTTTTACCTGCGTGACATCTCGGCTCTTCGCCAGGATGGATCTAGAGCTTTGCCTGCCATGGTGGCAGGGGGTCAGCTCTTGACAAGGATTTGAGAGTGAGTTTGAACTTTTTTCTTGCCCACCGCCTTGTTGTTTCAATCTGCTACATGTGATTCGGAGTAGGAATATGTAATTTAATCGAAAATTTTATTGTAAATTTTCATTTAATAAATGTACCTACCCGAATCACATATCGTAGTCCCTCCCACCTACCCCGCTTATGATTTGGAGATTTTATTCTTCGAGTCGAATGATAGGGGTCACGTGGTCAGTAGCAGTAGTGACGTAGTACGCAGGAGGGGAGGTAACTCCCTGGGTGCGTCGTCATTACCATAGCTACGTTTACACTTTTTTAGTTGGGGTTGCTCCCCTTAGACGGGTAGCCTTTTCAGACCTAGCACTTTAGACTGAGTCAACTGCTACATGTGATTCGGGTAGGTATATTTATTAAATGAAAATTTACAATAAAATTTTCGATTGTAGTCCGACTAGACCCCCGAGCAGTTTGACCGCGAGCGAAAGCAGAATGGGGAGAAAACCACCCTTTTGAATAATCTTCGTTTTTTGAGGGTACGTGTTTTGACGACTCACCAGACACACACACACACACACACACACACACACACACGTATGTTTGTGTCGAGCCCACCGCTGCTTTTGCACCATGTAAGCATTGCAATACTTAATGTTCACGTGATGACATTTCTTAATGAAAAACTCGGATACTTGCTGCTCCATGACAGGATTGTCCATGTGATCATCCACAACCAACAATGTGGGTGTTGTCTTGTCAAAGGAAAGAATGTCGACATTTTCAACCAGGTCCACAGGCACAGGACTGTTTTGTTGGAGCTCAGCAAAGACATCTTGGTAGTGCCGGATGATAAACATACACCACAGGTCGAATGGCGGGTTGAATACGGCTTTCACATTGATGAATAAGGTTTAAGGTAAAAACCACACCCAGAGGGGCCAGCTAGTAACAATTAAAATGGATGTTGTAGTTTACGAGGGTCCATCGTGTTCGTGATTGAAAGAAAAATGTATTTCGATGTGTACGCTCGCCGGTTTTCTTTATAGGTCTAGGGGCATGGTGGAAACCCCACCGCCTAACACTTGACGTTTAGTGTACAGGAACGATCGACTGACCTCTCTTGGGTTGTTGGTACGAGCGCATTTGATTGTTTTTGTCCAAACGAAAACCGCGATTGACGACGGGCTGTTGTTTCTGGGTATGCAACACGCGTTCAAAGTGTTGAAATGTGAGGGGGTTGATTTGTGTGTGTACCCCCTTACAAGACACTTACCAATGTATCATTTTGGGCCCAGAGCGATGATTTGGTCAGCTTTGGCCTCCAGTTTCCACAGTCCCGGTTTCCGTGTGTGATGTTTGTGGGCGGCGACACAGCACGGTGGGGGTGAAGTCTCGGCCGTGTTGGAGGTGGCAGCGTCGGGTGGGGGCGGCCATTCATCACGATGTCGCCAAAAATAATCTCTTGTTTCGGGTTTAATGACATCTTCGAGACAACCCCCGCTGGGAGCCGGGTACAGGGAATCTGTGTCGCAGACCTGTCACAACTTCAAAGTCCCGCCAAGCAGCATACACGTCTACGAACTCGGAGTAAAACTGCAGAAGGCGCAGTTTGCCGTATCCATAGACGATGGGTGGGGAGGTATATCTGCACGCGTTTCTTCCGAAACTGGGCCTCGTCGTGTGTCTCGTTGATTTGCACCATGTTTGGGAAGAAAGGGCTGTTGCTGGCTTCTCTGGCCCCCGCCTCATCAGCCACACGAACGTTGAGATGTTTGTCCTTTCTCATCAAGGACCGTCCGTATGAAGAGTTCCCCTACAGTTGAAGGAAAAAAAGAATTAGATTAACATCAGAGAACACACACACACGGCACACACACACGCATGCACACCTACACGCACACCCATACACACTGACCTACACACACACGCATGCACACCTACAAACACATACACACCTGCACGCATGCACACCTACATGCACACCTACACACACACATACACACCTGCACGCATGCACACACACGCATGCACACCTACACACGCATACACACCTGCACGCATGCACACCTACACACACACACACGCATGCACACCTGCACGCATGCACACCTGCACGCATGCACACCTACACACACACACTCACACACACACACACACACACACACACGCATGCACACCAAAAGTTGGAAGGCCGAACCGATGATAGCTTTGGCAGGGTCGCTGTCAGCCTCTCAGGCTTCTTGCATGTATGACCTGAGCAGCAAAGACTTCAAAGCATGTGGAAGACTGGTACTGTACCACTTGGTGAATATGCGTTATCCTGAGCCCCTGTTGTAGAAACCAGCGCAGCAGCGGCGTGATTATCATGGTCTTTGTTGTCTCGAAACTGCGGCGAGGCTGTTTCATCATGTCGTTCCGTGTGGCAAACTGTTGCACTATTCAGTCACCGAGCCGGGTCTGTGCGCTCCACCATCGCATTTTTAAAGATGGGGCAGTATTTCTGAAACTTGGACTTCAAGTTTTCTGGGACCTCAGTGTCTACTTCTACCACATCAAACAACTCACCCGGCAAAATGAGAACCGTATGTGAGTCCTTCCACCGTCGTTTTCCAAGGCTTCCAAGCTTCACCTTTTGGCACCACGTCACCGACAACGTTGAGGATGTTGGTGTTGGCTTGTTTGTGTGCTTGCCATTCACACTCTCGCATTGTGATGACGTGACAACCAATCGCAGACAAATAGGTTGTCACCTGTTCGGTGTGGTCGGCCCGCTTCTTTTTCAGTTGGGGGTCCATTTTTCGAGTTCTTTCTTTTCTTCATTTGGTGTTTAACGTCGTTTTCAACCATTCAAGGTTATATCGCGACGGGATTTTTCGAGTGAGGTGACAGTCATGTCCGTGGTAGTAGCAGCCATCATATTGATACGTGAGATGGTTGACGGGGTCGTAGCCATCCACACGAATCTTCCGACCACCGACGGTGCGTTCTTTGCCTGTTTTGAACTCGTGTTTGATGTCACGACCTTCCGTTCGCTGGACGTACGTCAGCCACTCCCAGCACCCCGTACTTTGTCGATGACTGGATTCTAACCGAAACCCATGACGTTTACACTTCGGACATCTGAAAAACATTGACCATCAACCATCATCTCACTTTACATGAGAAACATAATGACCACCTGTAACACTTTTTCAAAATAAAACTCACATTTTTTGAAATCATTAAAGTGTTGTAATCTTGTAAAAACATTTTTTTTCATAATAATAATAATAATACGAGAATTTTTAACGCGCACATATCTCACCACAAGGCGACTCAAGGCGCACATTTTTAAAAAGAGCAGTTATAAGGATGTGTTTAATGAACTACTGTATTTACACAAGACAAATAAAACATAATAGGAACAGATGTTACACTAACTTGGGATTGTTCTTCTCCTCCTCTTTTTTTCCCCTCTAAGGCTGGTATTGCCTTCTTAAATTGGCACTACAAATAAAGGAAAATTGCAGATATGACTGAATCAGAGAGAAGGCATTTTGTCCTTACATTTACGAAAAAGCACACACACACACATACTCACACTCGCACACGCATACGGGGTAACGGAAACACAAGACGACACACACACACACCGGCACACACACACACACACACACACACTTACCCTTCCAATATCCGGGCATTTTCTGCCGGGAGCGACATCTTCATCTCTTGTTAGAATTGGCGCGAAGAACCCGGCGACGACCCTTGGCTATAATCGAACCACGCTGGCAGAACACGGTCACATGTTAAGAATTGAGGGGTTTGGTTGGTTGTGGGCATGTTCGTAAGGGATAGTCTGAAGTTTGAAAACAAAAAAGAACGCTACCCCAACGATCACCGTCAAAAGAAATGGCTTAATAAAACCAGTCCCGATACGAAAACCGACCCTTTGAAACTTCCACCACATAAACTCCCATTTACCCGCAGGCCTGAGGGTTGGTCAGACACTAAAGGCTAATTCACCAACAAAGGGACACTGTTGGTAAGGCTCATCTATGTAACTTCAGCAGGACAGACGACGCACTGCAGATTATCCCAGCCCGCTACACGTTGCGTGAAAGGAAAACAGGCCAAGTACTCGTCATAATCCCTACCGCAGCATCAATAATATGCAGTGCGTCGTCTGTGCCGTTGAAACTGCGCAGGTATATTCTGCCCTCAAGAGTTTGAAGTACAACAGCCAAAAGTCGCCATTGACGTTCATGGGTGGTGGGGTTTTTGTTACAAGAGGATGGGGACTGAGAAGGGGCGGAAATTAGAGGGTGGGTACGACACTGACAAAGGAATTTTGTGTTATTGGTTATAATCAGACATTTGCTTTTTTTAAGTTTGTATTTGTTTTTAAGTATATGTATGTGTTTATGTTGGAGGGTGCCCACGTGTGTGTATGTGTGTTTGTGTGTGTGTGTGTGTCAGTGTGTGTGTGTGTCAGTGTGTGTGTGTGCGTGTGTGTGCAACGGTGTGCCAGTGTGTGTGTGTGCCAGTGTACTGTGTGTATGTGTGTGTGTGTCGTCGTGTGGTCAGTCACATCTGGACTTGTCTCTGCTTCGAACAACGTATCATTTTTTTTAGGGGGGGGGGGGGGGCGAAGGAGGGGGTAAGGCCAATGTCAAACAACTAAAAAAAAAAGAGCAATAGCCTGTGGTCACCGCTGTTTTGCGAATGATCCTTTTGTACATTGTGTAGTCAATAATTTTTTCCCATGTCTTCCGGGTGAATGTTTTAAATTGGTGTGCATGTGCCCGTACGCGCGCGTGTGTGTGTGTGCGTGTGCGTGTCACCGCTGTGCGTGTGTGTGTGTGTCAGTGGCGGTGTGTGTGTGCCGTGTGTGTGAATGTGTGTGTGTGTGTGTGTGTGTATGTGTGTGTGAGTGTGAGCAGTGTGTGTGTGTGTGTATGTGTGTGTGAGTGCGAGTGCCACGTTGAGTGTGTGAGTGTGTGTGTATGTGTGAGTGTGTTTTATAACCACGCGTGTGCGTGTGTGTGTGTATGTGTGTGTACGTGTGTGTGTGTGTATGTGTAGGCTATGTGTGTGTGTGTGCGTGCGTGTGTGCGTGCGTGCGTGTGCGTGTGTGTGACAGTGACAGTGCAGTAATAAATTGTGAGAGGGTGAGAAGCTGGCCGTTCTCTTATCACAAGGAAATAAATCAGAAGGAAATGTCTGCTACATCTGTTGCAATGATGCATGTGTCAAAAAAAACCTGTGCATCCCAACAGCCTGTTGGCGAGACAATTTAGAACACTGGTTATAACACACACCCACACACACAACTGAAACACACACACACACATACACACACACACTCTCACACACACAAACACACACACACAAACACATACGGCACACACGCACACACACACACACAAACCACACACACACACAAACACACACACAAACACACCGTGCACACACACCCACTCACACACACACACACACACCCACACGGCACACACTGACATACACACACACAAACACACACACACACACACGACACTGACACACATGTGTACTGCACTATCCAGTTCTGGCGCATTTCCCCCAACAACTATCGCCCAGATATTGACACACAACTGAATAGCACGGCCGGACAAAACTTCCTGGTCAGAAGTCTGCAATGAACCTCTTTGTCACATCTGCTCGGTGTGTCGGCGAATACAGTGGAATCCCCCTTGTCACAAGACACCCCAATTTAAGACTCCCTCCATTTTAAGACTCAGATTTTCTGTTCATAACCTCTGTAAATTTGCCCCCATTTTATGACTCCCTCCTTTTTAAGACCTGACTTTCTCAGATTTTTGGAGGTCTTAAAAGAGGGAGAGGGGGGGTGTTCACTGCCACTTGCCAGCTACACAAGCCCAGCCCGGCTTATTTTTCTAAACTTGTATATGTATGTCACACACACACACACACACTGACACACACACTGACACACACACTGACACACACACTGACACAGTCACACACACACTGACACACACACACACTGACAGTCACACTAACACACACACACACACATACACACACACACACACACAAGCCCAGCCCTGCTTATCTTCCTATATGTATATGTATGTAACACACACTCACACACACACTAACACTCACACACACCGTGGCACTAACACACACACACACACACACTAACACACACACACTAACACTGACACACACACGCGCACACACACACACACCGTGATAAGCCCAGCCCTGCTTATCTTCCTATATGAATGTAAGCTAATGCCTTTGCTGCTGGTTTCTGAACAATTGGATGATTATACGTTCTAGACTCCCTCAGTGTGTACGTGTATGTCACATGTCCAACAGCTTCAGTTTCAAAGGTGTTACGCCCATCTCCCACCTCCTCCGCCTCCCCCCAGCCCCCACCTCCATCTTCCTGGTGTGTCGAATCATGTGAGTATTTTGTGTGATAGTTCAGTAGAAAGAGAGAACACACTACGGAAGATATTGGCAAGGAGGCTACATATTTGATGATAATACAAAGCGGCGGGTTTTCTCGTCTGACATGTCCCTATAATAGCTTGGCCGTGAGGGCGTAAAGCTTATATTTTCTTCTCTCATTTGATAATAGTTTGTCAGTGAAGTGGTTTTCTTTCCTCGGATTCAGTTTCGTATCGATGTTCAAAGGTGAGTGAAATCACTTTATAGTAAAGATGCATATATATGTTACAAGGAAAAGTAAGATTCCTTGTGAAAGAATGTGTCGTGTGCTTACGAATTCATTGATCCAGTCCCAGCTCATTAGATAAAAAGACCGTGTTTCGTGTGTACATACTGTATTTTTTCTCAATAAAAGCGTCAACTAAAAACTTAAGTTCAGACAAATTCGTGAAAGGCCGACGAACACTTGAACAGGCTGACAGAAGATGCATGATATTTTGTTTCGTTTTAACAGTCTAATATACTATTCTAATAAATATATAGTTAAAACTATCGTTACTGTTATTTTAGGAATTGAGACGCTTTCTTTATCTTTCTTTATTTGGTGTTTAACGTCGTTTTCAACCACGAAGGTTATATCGCGACGGGGAAAGGGGGGGGGGGGGGGGGGGGAATGGGATAGAGCCACTTGTTAATTGTTTCTTGTTCACAAAAGCACTAATCTAAAAATTGCTCCAGGAGCTTGCAACGTAGTACAATATAATTTTTATTACCTTACAGGGAAATTGAGACGCTGAAGTTCCTGGTCCATACCATATTATGCTCATTGCTACACGAGTACAGTAGCCTACTGTATACAGCGTACAGAGTCAAGTCTGAATAAAACGCAGCAATAAAAGCAACTCAACTGTGGGATGTCGAAGACAATAAGCATCAGAGTCGGAGATGATTTGAGAGAATTGCCGGCTCATTTAGATATTACATTCCTCTACATGTCTGTTATCATTTGCTAACAGTCAGCATATAAGAAATAGCTAATAAATACAAAGGCGTGTTATTTTTTATTTTGGCTTTTAGCCGGGCCACACAAGACGATCCCATCCTTACGGACCAAAGAGATAATTAAATTGCTCAATCTCATGACCGGTTTGGATTTGGCTTTCTGGTGTAATAGTCATTAAAAGCTCCTTGCTCATCCCATGTTGCTTATTGCCTGCCATTGCCAGAGACCCTGTTGCGTTCTTATGTTTAGACATAATAACACATTTTATTTCACATATTAGTAGCCTACTAGTTTCTTTCAGAGGGTCATAGCTTACCGTTCCTTTCTGGTATGATCGTCTGCACAATAACCTACTGAATAGGATATAAAATGTGTGTGTATACCGCACCAGTCTTGGGCCAGCCAGCCTATAAAGCTGAGTTTAAACACTATCGCGCAGTCAGAATAATTCAAACTGACATCACGATTTTCAAGCTATGATCCAACAACTTAGTATAAGCCTGTTTAAATCAGCCACAATCATCTTTGCTTTAACATCAGTACTGAGCTACCGTTCAACAACGGAGTCAGCCAAGTCTGCCCGCGGGAAATCAACCTAGAGCATGTCTGCTTCAACGTCAGTTTAAAGCCACTATCAACCATGTCAAGTCTGCTGGAATCAGCCACGAGGCCATATGTCTGCTTCAACGTTAGTTTAAAGCCACTATCAACCACGTCAAGTCTGCTGGAATCAGACAGAACCATCTCTGTTTAACGGAGCAAAAGGAAGAGTCGTTTTTATATAAAAATTTTAGTCAAGTTTTGACATAGACGGGGAATCAAGACGAGGGTGTGGTGTATGTATGTGTGTGTGTGCCGTGTGTGTGTGTGTGTGTGTGTATAACGCGATTCCGAGAAACTACTGGACCGATCTTCATGAAACTCAACATGAAAGTTCCTGAGTATGATATTTCCAACGGGTTTTTCAGTTTTTTGATAAATATCTTTGATGACGCCATATCCGGCTTTTTGTGAAAGTTGAGGCGGCACTGTCGATCACGCTCTCATTTTTCAACCAATTCGTTTGAAATTTTGGTGAAGTAATCTTCGGCGAAGCCTGGACTTTGGTATTGCATTTGCGCTTGGAGGCTTAAATACTAATTAATGAGTTTGCTCATTAAAGTTGTCATTAAAAGCGATTTTTCGCAAACAGATTTAAAATTGGTTGCATCGTATTCTTCATCAAATTCTGAATTTAAAAATATACACACATATGTCATGTTTACTCTTAAAATGTGATCACAATTAACAAAAACAGGTTAATTAGTACCACGATTAAAATTTAAGAAATCGATCCAAAAAGGATGTCATCTTATTCTTTATCATTTCCTGATTCCAAAAACATATAGATATGATATGTTGTATTTAAAACAAGGTCAGAAAGTTAACAAGAATACAGAAAAACGCGCTTTCCCTTATAGCGCATTACGCTACCGCGCTATTCTGGCTTGTCGATTTCACTGCGTTTTGCACGTGAAAAATGAGCGATTTCCTTCTCGCAGGGATTGACGAAGCTGTATTGTCTTGGTGAAAAAATGCAGTGAGTTCAGTTTCAATCCGTGAATTCGACAGCTTGACTAAATGTAGTAATTTCGCCTTACGCGACTTGTTTTTCTTTGCTTTTTAACAACAGGCAATGTGCTCTTCAGTTAAATTTAAAGTCTGAGCAGCTCTGAATATCACACCGGCACTGCGAGATATAATATGCTTGCAGGCTAATATCTGAACAGCCGTTTAGCATATAAACACCTCATATGTCCCTAATAGGCTCCTGTGAGGACGTTAAACTTAAACTAGCCAGCCAGCCTGAACAGCCGGAAAAAAACATTTGAATGACAGTAACAATCTCATTTTCAATGCAGATAACCGACCCGGAAAAGCACAAACACATTATCAGTGACGTCAGAAACGCTAGAGACAACTTTACCGAAAGAAACGGGATCGAACTGAGTAAGATCACAGTTCCGGCATGCTACCATCCAGCGGCAGAAGGTCAGGACGGCTGCCACCCTGCCCTGAAGCGACGAGAAGGACATCTGTTCGCGTCAAGCCCAGAGAAGGAAGTGTCAAGGTAATCAAGTGTCAAGGTAATCAAGTGTCAAGGTAATCAAGTGTCAAGGTAATCAAGTGTCAAGCGGTAATCAAGTGTCAAGGTAATCAAGTGTCAAGGTAATCAAGTGTCAAGGTAATCACACATATAATCAGGCCTAAAAAGGGAGAAAGTATTAAAATACCTAAAGGTAAATTTGGACACACTGCCTCCAAAAAATGTCAATCAAAGCGGGGTTTAACCCCCCCCCCTCCATAAAAAAAGGGGGGGGGGGGTTAATCGGTGGTTTTGATAAGATAAGATCATTATTCCCTTCACGATGGCAAATACATACCTAAATTCAACAAGTTCTGGCTTCTTGTGCTGAGTGAGAATTTTTATCATTTCTTTTTCTGCAATTATTTTTCGTAGATTGTCAATGGTGTCAGTCTCACCAGAGACGTATAGTGAGTATCTTCTCTGTATGTCTCCAATCTCACGAAATTCAGAAAAATCTAGGCTTTGTAAAGAACGTAGCCAGACGTACAGAGAATTTTTGACCAAGTGGGGCATCCATATCCCAGATCCAGATAGGTACATCGCTTCCATAGTGCAGAACGGAACATAGAGCTGAAGCAATTGCTTCCCCTTATGGGCGTCTCCAATAATGAAGGTAAGAACAAATGCGCTGTTTACTTCCGATTTCGAAGTCATTACCGTATTGACATTATTGTTCTCTTGGAGGTAAACTGAACACATCACCAATCCCTGATTCCAACAGTAGACAGAGAAAAACGAAATATGTTAATCAGGGTTTCAATTCCAGCGTATAGAAAAGTGAAAGAAGATGACGCGGTCTACACGGTAAGTTGTAAAAAGTACACATTGATTGAGACCCTCCCCCTTTTCTCTCTCTCTAAGACACACACACACACACACACACACACACACACACACGCACACATGTATGTATACACACACACACCCACGCGCGTGCGTCTCAAAAAGGTACAACGACGGTGCCAAACAGATTTTGTTCAGAGAGCATTTGGTAATTAATTAATGAATTAATCTCTCTCTCTCTCTCTCTCTCTCTCTCTCTCTCTCTCTCTCTCTCTCTCTGCCTATTTTTCTTAAGCATAAAACAAACACAGACAGCTTCAAAAAAAATTATATGTCGCACATAATGCAACTAAACATGTGCTGAATGGTTCATAAATTCATTTAAAATGTATGTGCATGTTAAACAAAGTTATAATAATGTATGCAGATCTAAATTAAGTTATGTTAAAAATTGACACTTTTTATCATTGGAAATTGTACTTAAAATGCAGCATGACAATTTATTTTTAAATTTGTATCTGTATATATATACAGTTATAATGTATTAAGTTTGATGTGATAGTTCTTTAATTATATTGTTTTCTGTTCTTGTTGACCCTATATTAGGGCGAGGGCTGGATGTAAAAAAGCAATATTCTTGCTTATCTATTACCCTCGATAATAAAGATTTTGTCTTGTCTTGTCTTGTCTCCCTCTCTCTCTCTCTCTTACACACGCACGCTCAAATTAAATTCGTCGTCACATGCACTGACTGATTGTCAAAATGTTCACCCTGAGTTTGATTTTTTTAATATTTTTTTTTAATAATTGTGCGTGTTGCAAATGCAATGGATATCGGATAGTGTTTGTGCACATCAATACCGACCATTATGTAGCTCTGTGGTTCTCTCTTGATTCTATGGTAGATACATACTGATTACTCAAGTAACAACTGAAAGATTGATAGGGCTTAATTAAGCGGGCCTGCTGCTACTACTCTGCTTGAATAGTGATTTGTAGAGGATATTTCCTGCGTTCTCCGTGTGATATGTGGCTTTTATTCTTTGCTCCAGGTATTTACTGTGGATATATGGGTGTCCGGTCAGCATCACATGGTTGAGAGGCGCTATTCAGAATTTGAGGAGCTACACAAGCAGGTATAGTTTGTAATGCTACATAATGACTGGATCCCTAAAGATCTCATTCTCATGTACGGTGAACTTGAGCAGGGAAAGCATCCCACAGGCAAACAAACATCGACCTGAACACAAGAGAAACCCCAGCCTCAGAAGGATCAGCTTGGAGACCCCTTGAACTCAAAGCTCGGAGACACTTGCCAAGCAGTTTGAAACAACGAGACTGATGAGAAAACCCCAAAGCCAGACAGACAGACCAACGTCAGTTTATCTGTCCTCAGTGCAGGAGGGACTGTCAATTCTGTCTCAGCCTGTCCAGCCTCACCTGATGCTACACCAGAATCGACAAAGAGAGCACAAATCCAGATACTGATGTTATTAAGTGTTGAAATTATGTGTTGTTATTCATTGTTTAATATATATATTTATTTTTTATTTTTTTATTTATTTTTTCCCTTACACCTGTTCCTTGTTCCGGTGTGCTTTCACGCCGCCCCGTCCCTGCATTCACTGCTCCATCCACATCTGAATTTCGTTCCGCTGCCAGACTTGTCGATTTTACAGACGCTCCAGGGAGGGATGTCGGGTCGCTGCGGTAGGCTACCCTCGGAAGATGACACTGCACTTCTGCTGAGTCACTTCGACGGTTTTCAGTAGTGGGTCTGTCCCGAGCCAACGGATGCAGCCCACTACCTACTATGCCCCCTACTAACGACATTGACTGCTAAATCGCGGATCCAGACTGAGTGAGCGTCCCCTCCAGAGAGCAGACCGCCACTACGTCCCTCCGTCGATCCCCCAGAACGTCACACGTTGAAGACTGACAGCAGAACTACTATATTCAGGGAAGGATCGATGGAACAGGAACACCGAGACCAAGGTCACCATGCGAGCTCCTGTCATGAAGGGCCACAAGAGCAAGGACAATTTATAATGTTGGATGATTAATGAGATGAGGATGATTATAATGATGATGCCGTGGATTTCCAATTTTGGTTTGAGACTACGTGACAGGGCAGCACTCTACACTTACTGTCATAATATATCCTGGCGTCAACCAGGCCTGAGAACTGCCGCACCTGCGGTGTTGGTCAGGTAATCAGAACCTGAGCACCCTCAAAGTCGCATTCGCTAAGTGAATGACACTCGGCTGTGTGATCCCAGCCTTCCCATAGGAACCATAGCACTTCCACTCTGGGTAGGAGCCGATCGTAGCCCGAAAAACCCACATGACCCTGATGGGATTCGAACCCACGACCTCCCGACCAGCAGCCCGATGCGCTAACCACTGCGCTACGGGGGCCGGTTCATTGTTTAATATTGTTCAGTGCGGAGAGCATGGAATTATTCTGTGGTGCGTGCTTTATATAGAGAATACTACATGGCTTGCTGTGTCGTACCAGATTTACACGAGTAGTTTTTTAAAATATTGAACTGCGAGCGAAAGCGAGCTGTTCACTATTTGAAAAAGCAACGAGTGTAAATCTGGTACGATACATCAAGCCATGTAGTATTCTGTTTATCCTACATACTGTACTTACGTGTATTTTACTGAAAATGTCCTGCAGTCGAGGCAGCTAAATTGAAGACGCTTGTTTTGGAACCTCCATCTCTTCTAAAGCCTCCTGCAATCTATTACGTCAAAGCAAAGAAACGTCACTCTGAAAGTGCGGCGTGACGTGTTAGTTCTAAAGATTCATCGAGGGTAATTAGCGAGCGCAATTTTTGTTTCTATAATGACGTTTGTCTCGGTGACTTTGGCATCATAAGCCGTGGAAAAACAGGTCCCTGCCAGACTTGCTTGACATGACCTCATTTACATGATATACACACATGTGATTTGAACGATTATTATCTCACAGGTGTCTCTCTCACGTATGTAGGATAAAAGCTGTTACTTTGTCATTTTTTGTTAGTCTCTGGAGGCTGACGTATGTCTACAATGCATGTGAAACAAGATAAAAAGGCAGGAGCTTAATTTTACTTGTCTTAATTGTGAATTTGCTGTTTTTCAGATCAAAAAGCTGATGAAGTGTCCAGAGTTCCCCCCAAAGAAAGTACTGAAGTGGAACAACAAAGTTCTGGAACATCGGCGTTTTGCGCTAGAAGTTTATTTGCAGGTAAAGTCACTCATTTTGTCCTGCCTCATTGGTCCATTTTAATGTTATGTTTTAGAGAGAGATAGAGAACAAAAACAGCATCATAATTTGCACTTACAGTTGGTAATATTATGCATTGATGTGTAACTCGGGTACTGGGTTCTTCAGGGATCACACTTTCCTGTGATTCTTGCATATTTGATGCATTCTAACTCTTCTTCTTATTTGTTCATGGGCTGAAACTCTGTCTCACGTTCACTCACGTTTTTGCACAATTGGATTTTTACGTTTATGGCCGTTTTTACCACGCCATTTAGGCAGCCATACGCTCATTCCGTGGGATATGCATTCTTACTGAAATCGCACACAATTTTTTTAAAGACTGCAGATCTGAAGGAGAAGGTTCAGCCATTTCATGTTGTGGACATGGACGATAACTGCGCTCAAAGCTTCACGCAAGCACTGATCATGGCATTGAATTAGACAAGAAGGGTTGAAACGGACTAGGTGTAGTCAAAGACTGTAGCATGATGCTTCGTTCTTCAAACTAGTGTGATATGACAGTTACTGCAGCTGATGCTATTTTCAGACAACTTGGTGCTATTTTCTGATGATGATGCACACGTCATATGTGAATGAGATAAATACAGTCTGATCCCTGGTTCATTGTGTACCTGGCAGAACCAGGACAAGAGGGCATTTGGGAGAAATAGCTTTTTGTGTGCCTGTAGTTTTTTTTTTTTTTTTTTTTTTACAGTATTTCAACAATGTTCGAAACAATTCCCTACCGATTCCTTTGGATAAAGATAAGATTTCATATAGTCCTGTGAGGTTACCCTCATGGAAATTCGGGCTGCTTTCTCGCTGAAGAAAGTGAGCGGCCATACAGTACGGAGCTACCCATTTTTTTTCTCCCCTGTATGTGTGTATTCATGTTTCCAAGCCAGCATGCAAGAGACAGCAGTGGCTGATGGGTATCCTCCAAACAAGAATGATATTTATATACAGTCCATAAAAGGTGGCTCGTGTGGGGTACACATGCCAGGGTTAAAAAACATTCAGTCACAGATGTGCTTACTGCGTCAATTTATAGAAAACAATATTTTTAAAAACGAATCTTGAAATAAAGAAGATTACATAATTTATATTATATATTTTTTTTAAATTTCTTGAAATATATGGGGGACCCTGCTGGAAACATGAAAAGCAGTGGCTTAAATGTTATTTGTGATTTATATATTTTTCAGGGCGTCGTGTATCATGAAGCAATGCCAAAGGCGGTCTTTGAGTTCCTGGATATCAGTATGGAGGACGACGGCCTTGAGTAAGAATACAGTACCCCTGTAGTTCTCTCTCTCTCTCTCTGTGTCTCTCTCTCAGTCTCACTCTCTCTCTGTCTCTCTGTCTTTCTCTCTCTCTCTCTCTCTCTCTCTCACTTTCTCTCTCTCACTCTCTTTCTTTCTCTCCCTCTCTCTCTCTCACTTTCTCTCTCTCACTCTCTCTCCCTCTCTCACTCTGTTTCTCTCTCTCTCTCTCTCTCTCTCTCTCTCTCTCTCTCTCTCTCTCTCTCTCTCTCTCTCTCACACACTCTCTTAGGAGGGGTGAACTGGGGTAAAGGAGTAGAAACATGCATGTAACTAAATATCAAACAAATAAGGCAATACTGTATGTATTGTTAGGTTAAAAGATGAAGGTGGCTAATGATTTCTTTAGCCTGTCTGCAACTTATCTGAGCATTCATAATGGCAAATGCAAGCTACTACATGTATGTATTTTTAGTGAACTAAATTATCAAACAAACTTGCATGCTTACTCCAACAAGTTGAAAACACCCTCTCTACCTGGCATTTCGTGTGGCTCACAAATGGCCGGCTTTAAACTAGAGCAAAAGTTGCTGAGTAACAATCTTTCTTAGTGCGGGAATTTCACGCTTTTAAATGCACAGGGGCTTGCACCTATGTTTTTTTAATTCAATCCAGAAAGTACAAAATTTACAGAAACTGTGCAAAGGGATATCGAGTAATAAGGAAAATAACCTGTTTTATTTTTCTAATTTTGCCAAAAAAACTATTTGATATGTTTACAAATGTTATCTTTTGGAGTACAGAATACTAAAAAAAAACAGTAAATATTCACCTGTAGTTGTCAGCATGCAACTCAATAGCATGTTGTACGACTTGTGTTCCCTTTTCCTCAAACACTGTCACATATGATACGAATTGCCAATATCATTCAAGGGAGACAATCAGAGAATAACGTGACCTGAATAGGATTTGACCAGAAGTCCTAGAGCTCTGATCTCTCAAGAACAAAAACATTAGAGGATCAGCAGACACACAAAACTTCGTTGGTGTACAAAAGCAGTTCTGCTTCAGAAGTTTTCTTTTTTTTTCTCTTAGTCAATTATCAAGAAAGACATGTTTATGATTAGGCAAAAACAAAAAAAAAGGTGTGGTTAAGGTAACATAGCCAAAAAAAATAGGTGTGGTTATGATAACATAGCCCAAAAAAAATAGGTGTGGTTAAGGTAACATAGCCAAAAAAATAGGTGTGGTTATGATAACATAGCCAAAAAAATAGGTGTGGTTAAGGTAACATAGCCACAAAATAAAGGTGTGGTTAAGGTAACATAGCCAAAAAAATAGGTGTGGTTAAGGTAACATAGCCAAAAAAATAGGTGTGGTTAAGGTAACATAGCCAAAAAAATAGGTGTGGTTAAGGTAACATAGCCAAAAAAATAGGGTAAGAAGGTAGGCAATCACTTTTTTTTTTTAAACTTTTTTTTCTAATGTATACAAATTAAACCTGCTTGACAGGGAAATAAGTGTGCGTCTGCATGACGACTCGAGCGCTTTCGCTTTCATTGCGTTTTCTGCACTCGTTTTCTTGTTTTCATTTTTTTTTATTTTGACAAATGTAATAAAAAGTGATAGGGTCGGCCCCTAAAAATAGGGTAGGTCGGGTTACCGTAACCACACCTATTTTTTTTTTAGGCCTTAGGATGTTCAATCATAGACAAAATAAGTTTGAAGTCAGAAGTATGTCAAAGCTTTTTGTCTTTGATTCTTGAAGTCTTGCAGTGAGAAGCCGATTGTGCTTTACTAAGCTAAATTCTTGGTTTTTAAAAATTATATTATCTCGTCTTAATTTGTATACCTGTGCATCTGCATTGATCGAGCTAGCTAGTTTAGTCTTGCGAATGTTCTGTTTTGTTAATGAGGAAAAATTCTATAAACTCTGTTTGGATTTTCCTTAATGAATAAAATCAGTGTGGAGTTCTCTGTATTTCATAGGAAGGGAATGATATGACAGATTATGATATATGACAGCGGGAGAAACTATTTCCGTTGTGCCTGAGGGAATGTTGATGCATTTGTTGCAGCTTTGAAAAGAACTCAGTAACCTACATGCCAACACACCAGGCTGTTGTCACTTTCCCAGAGGATGCCTATCTGCAGGATACTAACAGAGGTAAGACTGACAATACACCATCAACCTCAAAATTCCAAGTGATTTATTTTCGCGATTCTGTTTTCCTGTGATGTGCGTTGTTGTGCTTTATCTTTTTTTTCTCGGGTGCATAAACGTGAGTTTTCTTTTGCAGGGACTTTACCAGACATTATAGCGGAAGGCGTCACAATGGGTCTTTTCGACAATGACTACACAGCTTTTCCAAGCTGAGGTACAGCAACTCCAGAGCTTGAGGGCTGTAGAGAGCTGAGCTAAATGTGTGTGATAGTGCAGTACGTATTCTGCACCCTGGAAACGTCTGGAGGCATCATACCTCTTAGCGAGAATTCTAAGCATATATTGATATTTGTATGTCTTGCAGGAGTGCTAATGTCCAAATCTGAAACTGAAAACCGCACAAGCATTAAACGTGAACTTTCATTGCTGAAAGTTTTGATACATAGTTACTATGCCAGAAATTCAAACCAATATTACATTTTTGAACATTTCCCCAAATCCCAAAACAAACCAGAAAATTATCCCCCTTGCTTATGCCAAAAATGCAGGGGGACATTGCCAACTGAACTTAGCAGTAAATGACTGTTTAAATTACTCAAATAGAGAAATAAGCTATCGACAATATATATGTGAAAGGGAGACATTTGTCTAAGTTGTATATTCACCAGCTATATTAATTCATTGTTTGTCAAAATGATTCAGTTATGTATATATTTTTTATTTACATTGTTAAATGTTAGCTTTTTACACTCAAATGTCAGTGATATTGTAGTCTGAAAAGGTAAACTTCACACCTCCAGAACACAAACATTGTATGTCTTTACCCAACTGTTACATCATTTTGACATGAGGATTACATTTATAGTGGAACCCCCCTTCCAATTTAACCCTTACACTGGTGCAATTCTGTAACACAGGTTACATAGCCACTGGTGAATTAACAGAGAGAAAAATACAGAAAAACCGTCATATAGGTTTTCGCATCCATGGGAGGTAATCGGAACCGACCAAACAGACTGAGCCAGTAGCGCGACATATGTCGTGACAACCAGGTGACAGTATACGTAAAGTAGCGCGACATATGTCGCGACAACCAGCCTAAGGGTTAAGACTCCCTCCCTTTTGAGACCCTGTTTTCTCAGATTTTATGTTCATGACCTCTGTAAATGTACCCCCCTTTTAAGACTCCCAGACCTGATTTTTTTCTAATCTAAATTATCAAGGCCTTAACACTTTCTACCCCACCGATGTTGACCAAGTTTATTTTTTAGCCGAGATCAGCTGTGCTGCAGCAGGTCATTCAGAATTGTAGTAACTGTGTATCAACACGCTGGAATGCAGGCGTTGGATGGACGTTACAGGAAGCGACTGAAGCTAACAGTTTGAGCGGATATAGCCGTACCTGGTCAGATAGAGCCATATGAGTGGGTACGGATATATCCGTACCTGGGAGACAATGAGTTAACAGGGAGGTTCCACTGTACGTGAGGAGGTTGCACAACATGGTGTGCCTTCACTTTTATATCATGTGGAACACTGTTGTCAGCATGTTTCTGAGAGGGTTCAGAGGTTAGAAATTGTGTGATTGTGTGCGTGTTTCTAATAACAAGAAAACACCCCCGTCCTTACCATTCTCACTGCCACCAACTGAGAAGGTTATTTCCCTTTGACCATTAATATGTCCCTCTATAAGTCCTTGTAGAATCTTAATCCACCAATAACTCCCTAACCGTGTGTTTGACTGGTCCCAATTTGTGTAAGGACCGTCTCAGGAATGTATAGAACCTGTTCACCAAGTTTGGTGACGATCGGTCCGTTCATTCTTGAGATCTATATGCGAACACAAACACACACAAACAAACAAACAAACACATCGACCGAATCCTATACACACCCCTATACCGGGGGTGTAAAAAGGGGGTCCCTGCAGTGAACAATCTGCAGTATTGGGACATGTTTTCAAGTAACGAATGTTCTTTTGTGTATACTTTAGAGTCTAATTTGACCTTAAGTGGGTGGCGTCCTGAAGGCGTTTTTCCTGTATATTGGGAATGCTCTTCTTGGTGGTTATCTCGTCTTTGTTTCAATCTGACATATTGACTAAAATAATGTTTTGATATCGATTCACGCAACTTGTTTATTGATAGAAAGGCTTTATTTATCATTGGATGAAAAATAGGATACAGCATCAGCTGTTTATGAGACTGTGATGCTTAAAAATGAAAGCAGTTCTCATACTTTACATGAATTCGGATAGCAACGCAAGTGAACTACAAAACTGTATTGTACGAGATCTGATGAACAAAGGGAAGTAAGCGCTCTAAAATGCATACATGTGTAATAATTATGAGCGAGTTATTTGGAACCAATCTCCTGGCACCTGAGAGAATAACAAGCATTGAAATGAATAAGTGATTTTCATCCTCATTAATTTAATTTGTATTGTCATATTTATGTTGGCCTGGGCACGTGTGTTTATTACAACTATAAGAGCTAAGTTGTGTTACAATACTGAATTTTTTGACAGAAATGCAACAGCTCATCAGTAAAGCTATGAATTCATCAGGAATCACTATGGAGCATTTGCTGGAAGGGTAACCTGAGTTTTGTGACATAAATGTTTGCTGTTTCTTACAAATAAGATGTGTAGCTTCATGTGCATACTGTGTCAAGTTCAGTTACCACTCATGGCCGTCTCCTGTAGCATCATGAAAAATAGACTTGTTTGTGCATGTAGTTAGTGAAATAACCAATGAACTATTGGTGTCTCATAAATACCTTTGTGTTTGCCTACAAGTGTGTAATGTGTGGATGCAGGCATGTATGCGTGTGAAATTATACATCTATAGTTATCAAGAAAGGGACTCCAGTCTAACAAAAATGAAAGGTATATTCACGTCTCTGGGGTACAGAACATTTCCAGCTACCAGGCACATTGAAATGAGAGGTTATCAAAGAAATGAATTCAAATAATTCATTCAATGAGCCATACTTTTTCATCCTTGTGAGACTGTTTTCTTGCTGATATTCTCAAAGAAGTGTAAAATTGCTTGTCAAATAGAAGGGTGAGCTAAAGACGTATAACTTGGATGTACGTTTTCAGCAGGAGGATTGACCTCCAGTTTCATGTCCCCGGAGAATGTGCTGTAGTTTCGGCTTACTTCTATGTTCTGCTTTTGCTGAAAATATTAAAACAGAATGAAAATCAGCACTCAAAATTACGAAGTATTGGGAAAGAAAAGATAGAGAAAGAGTGTACTGTATGTGTGTGTGTGGCTGCATACACACACTAATGTGCCTTTTTCTCATCATACAGTGCAACATCAGTGGGAAGACCAAGGAACACAAAGTAAGGTGACAAATTTATTATCAAAGAACTGCACATACATACAAATTTTTTCTGCCGAATCTAAAGAACATCACAATGAAAATTTAGCTGTGTCTGTGGACAAAAGTGGTATGGATGATCGGTGACTTAGACAAAACTGACAATGCAATGAACATCACACCCGAGTTTTCTGTTTTTCATTTCAATCAAGCCTGTAGCACAGAAAACGTGCAAACCAGGGCACACGCTGACAACTCGTGGCAGATTTAAGTTCTCGGGTAAGGACTTTTAAGTATTACTCTACTCCAAATAAAGTTTGTGTCACTGGCGTCCATATGCATTTTGTTCAGTTCAAGACCCACAATGAACTAACTTTCCTAGAAAGGACCTATTGAAGGTCACAAGAGAATCAGAGTGCATAATGTTATATGCTTGCACAGAATGCTTATCTAATCTGTACTCGATTGTAGAAAGAAAATGTGTGAAACAAAAAAGCCAACTGATGTCTCCCTGTGCAATACTCTTCTATTAATTCTAAGTATTACTAAGTATTTAAATTTCTACTGCATACAATTTTCAAATCATTAAGAAAACTAGAAAGAAATAGCCAGTACACATTTCAGTAGTCAAAGAAATCCACAAATACATTATAAATGATAAATCAAAAACATATAGCACTGACTCAATCGGCCATAACCACACACATTCACCACCAAAGCAAACTCACTTGGCACTTAAAACCATACAAAGTCCCAAACATTCTCCAAAGTTCCAAGCTCTCTGAGTAAAATGCACATTATTCTCTAACTCTTCATACAGTATCAAATGCTCAAACGCACAAAAAAAGAGCTACAAACAATCCTTGAAGCGGAGGAACACACACTTAACCTCACACAGCACAACACCATACAGCTCAACTAAAACAGCAAATCTGTAAGACAAAAGGAAACTTCAAAATCACAGTAGTCAAAAGGGGGAACCATGAATATACCGGTATATATATATACACATAAAACTGGAATCAAGGAGAGGGTCTGATTAAAACACCAATAATGTTACAGGGTGTAGTCATTGCTACATATAAGGTGGGAGGCTGGCGGAAATGGGAAGACCAGCTGAAGACTGACAATTGGAAACAAAGTATGGAAACAAAGGACAGATGCCAGAATGACACCCACAGGCGGAATTAAGACCAAACGAAGAAAGATGGATGGAGAATCTGAAACTAAAAGAGTGGACAGGCAAAGAGGACAGAGAACAGTAAGACTGTAGATAGACTGACGGAGAGAAATTTAAAAAAATGCACAAGGTATGCAGTGTGTACAGTGAGGAGCTGTTAAATCAATCACGAGGCCAGTCTTTGCTGAAAGTAAACAGAAGCCATAGAGTTAGCCTCTCATCCCATCCTGACCCAATATAACCCCTAGAAGAAGCTGCTAACACTGTTCTAAAATACGATGAAGCTCATGCATCCAGCACAATTCTCATGATAATACTAACAAAAGTCGAAAAAAGTGAATTTTGTAAACAAGCTAATAGTCAGAAATTGCGTAAGTTAGAAGACAGCTCTGAACCTCCTCACTGTAAACAAAGCAAACATTGTTTCCAGGCGCTCAAGCTCTCGGGTTGTTGGCACTTCCTCGGTGACGCACACCCTCCGATTTCTTCTCTGGTGCAGCTCTGGAAGAAAAAGACAGATGTCAGATACTTAATTCAAAGCATCCCATGTGATGTAGTTCTTCTCAGACCACAACTTAGCTCTCGCTGCCACACTCTCCAAAATCTACATAAACTGTTGCAACTGTTAAAGTCTGCATGACTGAGTAGTTTGGGAACCCCTTATTACTGCAGAAACTGGCAGGTTTCAGCATGCTAGGCTTATAACATGTCATTTTGCTTCCTGCCATCCTTAAAAGAAACAACATCCACGGGAAAGTGATCATCTATCATCATTTGTCTGTTGTTTATCTTATGAGGAGATAGCGTGTATGCTGAAAGTAAAACAACTGAATGTCTTATTCTTCTTGTTTCCCGCCATGCTAGATGATCAATCTGGTTTCTGGGACGAAGCCTACAGTTTGCCGCAGTGACTCTTATGTCTAACTACCCTAGGCCACGTCTGGTGTCTCAAGAGCGTTCCGATTGTGAAAACTTCATTTCTTTGTTCTCTCATCTCTAAGTGTGAATAGGCATAGAACTGACCCATCTTGATTGGGATCCTCATCCTCAGCCGCATCCTTGTTGCGTTTCTTTTCGTAGATGAAGATGATGGTACACAGGATAACCACCTCAGCAACGATGCCCAGGAAGGGCCACAAGGCAGCCAGCTTGTCTGAAAGGCAAACACTATCTGTTTCAATCTCAATACCAACACCTACACTTCATGTATAATATGCGCAAACTAAAAGAATCCAGAAATGAGTTACATGAAACGAAAGAGTATCGGTCTGGTTGTAAATATGGACACAATCTGCACACTGAACCCAGGAATATGTTGTCTGAATGGAATCAGTAGAAATCTGCTCGTGAATATGAATGCCAGCATTTCATTATCTGTACAATTAATTAAACAAGAAGGGCAAAGCCCATACGACTCACATGCTTTACACATTTTTCCTACCAAAATACATGTGACCTTGACCCAAGGTCAAGGTCATGCAACACAAAGCTGTTAATTCAAGACATAGGAAGTACAATGGTGCTTATTGGCTCTTTCTACCATGAGATATGGTCACTTTTAGTGGTTCACTACCTTATTTTGGTCACATTTCATAAGGGTCAAAGTGACCTTGACCTTGATCATATGTGACCAAATGTGTCTCATGATGAAAGCATAACATGTGCCCCACATAATTTTTAAGTTTGAAACAGTTATCTTCCATAGTTCAGGGTCAAGGTCACTTCAAAATATGTATACAATCCAACTTTGAAGAGCTCCTGTGACCTTGACCTTGAAGCAAGGTAAACCAAACTGGTATCAAAAGATGGGGCTTACTTTGCCCTATATATCATATATAGGTGAGGTATTGAATCTCAAAAACTTCAGAGAAAATGGGAAAAATGTGAAAAATAGCTGTTTTTAGGCAACATTTATGGCCCCTGCGACCTTGACCTTGAAGCAAGGTCAAGATGCTATGTATGTTTTTTGGGGCCTTGTCATCATACACCATCTTGCCAAATTTGGTACTGATTGTAAGGCTTCTTTTTAAGCCTACTGTCTATATGATACTTACAGAGACAGTACTATTCTTGCACATTATCTATTATAGGCCGAAAAAATTGGACAAAACGCTGAGTGGGTACAATTATCTCCCATAACCATGCGCCACCGTGGATCCCAAGCACTGTCCGAGTGCTTCCCCCTTACAGGATGTAGGTGGCGCGTCCTCTTTCTTTATGAGCTGCAGACCCTCAAAAAGCCCATAACATATCAAGAGGGGAGGCGGGAGGGAAACTCTAATAGTACTGTCTCGGTAAGTATCATATAGACAGTAGGCTTAAAAAGAAGCCTTACAGTCAATATAACACTTACCTCGACAGTACTATTCTTGCACAGAATACCAGAGTGGTGTGAGGGTGATATGTAGAGTATTAAACTCCTTAATCAAAATCACTTAAATCCAAGGATTAAGATACCCAGGCAATTTTCGAACAGTACTACCGTAAAAGAAAATATACCCAAGAAACATACCTTAGACTGACGTGACCATGCTAGCAACCACTGCTGTGTGGTGAACTCAATGTCAAAGTCCAGGCCACTCAAAGCTTGACTACCACTGAGTCTACGGCAAGTGGCTAAAGCGATGAGGAACAATTAGTCTTAAAAATCAGCAACTTGATACTGATGCCTGCCAGGGGTTCAAACTCATTGCTACGCAGGAGTTTGAGGACCAGAAAGACATCCCCCTTGGGAAATGAAACCCGAGGTTTAGACACCGCTGCATTGCTAATACCCGAAAGGACATTAGCGATGAGGGAGGACCTGATCAAGTGTTCAGTTCTGCGACCAGTAGCGGCCGCAATCGTGGAAGCGATGGCAGATCTGTATCCAAGAAGAGTCTTAGAAGAAAGACTCTTCTTTTGATACACTTCCACCAGGAAGTTGGCCAAGTCCTGTGTTGAGGGATAAAGCGGCTTTATCCCCTTGGACAAGGCGAAGGTGGCCCAAGCTCTCCAGCGTAAGTCGTAGAGCTGATTAGTTGATCGCCTCTTAGCGTTCAAGGAAAACTCTACTGAACTCTTGTGCAATCCTAGTGCAAGCAGTTTGGAGCGCACAAGAGCCATGCGGTCAAGCACAGACTCTCTGGACGTGGATGAGGGAGGCATGATCGAGGCTGGAGCAGACCTCCCCCGTCCAGATCCAGAGGTAGAGGGTCTACGTGGGTGAGACCGCGAAGATCTGGAAACCACGGAGCTGTTGGCCAGTAAGGCGCGACCAAAATCAGTCTTGGTCGTTCCTGCAGATATTTTGCCAGCACCCTCGGAATCAGAGATGTCGGGGGATAGGCGTAAGCATCGAGGAGCCTCCACAAGAGAGTGAATGCGTCCAAGTGGAACGCATTCATGTCTCGAAAGGGGCTGAC
Source organism: Littorina saxatilis (assembly GCF_037325665.1). NCBI lineage: Eukaryota > Metazoa > Mollusca > Gastropoda > Littorinimorpha > Littorinidae > Littorina > Littorina saxatilis. Next base: position 100,847,612 of record NC_090245.1, read on the forward strand.
GTACCTGGGAAGCCGAGCGCTGAATCGAGTTACGAACAGATCGATCAGAGGACGGTCCCACCTTGCCCACAGACGCTGTAGAACGTTGTGAGCGATGGTCCATTCTGTGGAGAGAACCTGATCGCCCCGACTGAGAATGTCGGCCAGGGCGTTCAGTTTCCCCGGAACGAACTGGACTGACATCCGGACCTGATTGGTCTGGCACCAGAGCAGAATCTCCTCCGCCAACAGGGAGAGGGACCGAGAATTGGTGCCCCCCTGGTGGCGAAGGTAAGCTAAGCATGTGGTGTTGTTGTCCCCGTTGAAAATCAGAGGGGCCAAGGACAGGCCGAATGGGAGGGCCCGAAACTCGAACACCGTGCCCTCCCAAACGAACCGGAGCAGATGTCGGTACCCCGGGGCCACCAGGATGTGGAAGTAAGCATCCTGGAGGTCCCAGACATGGCCCAATCGTTTGGCCGGATGGCCAACCGGACCGACGAAGGGGTTTCCATCTTGAACTTGCACCTGTGAAGGTACAAGTTCAAGGTGGAGAGGTCCAACACCGGCCTGAACCGGCCGTCCTTTTTGGGGACGGTGAACAGGCGGGAGCAGAACCCCAGAGAAGGCTGAGAAAGGGGGTAGACCGCCTTCTTCTCGACCAACGAGTTCACCTCGTCCTGAAGAGCCTGCCATCTGGCAGGCTCTCGAGGAGGGGGGAACGTCCAAGGTAGAGCGGACAATGGAGGTTGTGACGACAGCGGTAGAGAAAACCCCGACCACACCACCCTCAAGAAAAACTGGTTGGAGACCAGTCTGCCCCACATGCCGCGGGCCCGAAAAAAAAGGGAACCGCCGGACGAAAGAGGGGCAACTTGAGGGGGCGTCAACGTAGGGCCGGGACTCACTGAAAATTCTGCTGGCGGGCAGGCGCAGGCTTGCGACCACCCCCCCTGGTGATGCTGCTTCCCCTTACCTGTCTGAGCACCCTTCGTCTTGCTTGGGAACGCAACAGGCGCCTAAGAGGAGGAAGAAGGAGGCAGTGAAACTGGCTTCTTCTTCTTCTTCTGAGGCTGGGAGCTGGAGGTGACTGTAGCACTTCTCTTACTCCCCGCCGCCGTCGCCGAAGCAGCGAGGCCAACCATCAGAGAATCAGTGTTCCTCTGGCGTGTGGACTCCACCACAGAACGAACAGTGTCCGGATGAAAGAGGGAAGAAGGCTGAGGAAACGTGTTCCTCAGACTCTTCCTCATATCCGGAGGCACTATAGAAGTAGGCAGAAAATGATCACGGAACAGGGCCAATAAAGTGGACCAGTGTTCCAATGGCCAATTCTGCCGCAGACGTCACGCACGATCGCACGGCATGCAAAGCCCGATCCACTCGAACCGTGTCAAGGACCCGAGTGGAATCGGACTCTGCCCGATTGGGAGGGTCCAACAGTGTGGACAGCGTGCTCATCCATGTCAAGGCCTGTGATTGGGCCTCGACTGTGGAAGAAACGGTGGCCTCAAGATTGTGGAACGAAGCAGAGCTCAGTTCCACCTTCTTGACCGAAGGCACCTCCCCAACGAACACATCACCGTCAGCCCCACCCTAAACACTCGAAGTCTGGAAAGGGAGAGTTCGAGAGTCAAAGGGAAAAGGGAGGGACGAAACAGATTGGACACGAGGAAACAGTGGAGGTGCGCCTCCCGAAGGAAAGCATGGCACTGAACCCGCGTCCTCCCGAGGAACATAGGTCGCGTTTGCACGTGAATCTGTACTCCTCAGGCGATGTGCTGCCGCTTCCACCGTGGCACTTAGACTAGGGTGGAACGCGAATTGCCGGCGGCCGGATCGTTCATAAAACGAGCCGCCGGCAGACGCGGCGTGAGCCTCCCGCGCCCGGGCCGAAGCGGACTCAAAGGACGAGAGGGCGTCTCAGGGAAGGACGTCCTGAAACTGTTCAAACGTCCTTCTAGCTGTGCGAGGACGAGCCTCCTGCCTCTCGTCCTCAGACCCCGGGTCCACGTCCTGTGTGTCAACACTAGACGACAGACGCTTAAGAGAGGCATCCGTGACGTCAAGACGCCGCGTGATGTCTGTCATGTACTGTTGGAAAGTACGAAGCATAGCTTCGGAAGTTCCATCAGAAACCGGCAAGGGTAGAGTTTCAGTGTTAACCTCAGGGCGACCCTGATCCTCCTCCCTATCGTCCTCCGACTCACTCTCCTCTTCACTTCCCGACAACTCCTCAAAAGCAGGAGTGTAGGGAGCTTGAGGGGGAAGAGCCGAAAGCGATGAAGCAGGCTGTGAAGAAACGCCCACAGAAGCAAGAGGCCGCGAAGACCCCTGCCCCAAAGACGAAACGTCTCCAGCAGCCGAAGGGGGAGAAAAACAACAACCCTGCGACTGTTGGGTCAGCCCAGCCAACGAACCCCCGCCATTTATAGACTGAACAGGAACCCATCGGGTCTGATCAGAAAAGAAATGGTCCGGTCCGGTCGGGGGTGCCGATCCGGTCCGGTAGGGTGGTCCGGTCCGGTGCCGTACCATCCGGAGGTCCCGTTCAGCACCGAACCATCGTACCCACAGAAGTGTTCGGGTGGTTAGGTCCGGACGTGGACATACCGTACCATCCGGACCCGTAGGTCCGGTGGTCCGGTATGGTCCGGTTCGGTGCCAGACCATCCAGACCAACAGAGGTGGTCGGGTGGTCCCGCACCGGACCATCCGGACCCGTAGGTCCGGACCCGTAGGTCCGGTACCATCCGGAGGTCCTGTTCGGCACCGAACCATCCGTACGCACAGAAGTGTTCGGGTGGTTCGGTCCGGGCGTGGACGTACCGTACCATCCGGACCCGTAGGTCCGGTTCGGTGCCAGACCATCCGGACCAACAGAGGTGGTCGGGTGGTCCGGACCGGTCCGGTAGGGTGGTCCGGTGTTCCGGTCCGGTGTTCCGGTCCGGTCCCGTACCATCCGGAGGTCCCGTTCGGTACCGAACCATCCGTACCCACAGAAGTGTTCGGGTGGCTCGGTCCGGACGTGGACACACCGTACCATCCGGACCCGTAAGTCCGGTATGGTCCGGTTCGGTGCCAGACCATCCGGACCAACAGAGGTGGTCGGGTGGTCCGGTCCGGACCGGACCACCGGTCCAGCACCGGACCATCCGGACCCGTAGGTCCGGTCCGGTCCCGCACCATCCGGAGGTCCCGTTCGGCACCGAACCACCCGTACCCACAGAAGTGTTCGGGTGGCTCGGTCCGGACGTGGACATACCGTACCATCCGGACCCGTAGGTCCGGTTCGGTGCCAGACCATCCGGACCAACAGAGGTGGTCGGGTGGTCCGGACCGATCCGGTAGGGTGGTCCGGTGTTCCGGTCCTGTGGTCCGGTCCCATACCATCCGGAGGTCCCGTACGGCACCGAACCATCCGTACCCACTGAAGTGTTCGGTCCGGACGTGGACCTACCGTACCATCCGGACCCGTAGGTCCGGTGGTCCGGTATGGTCCGGTTCGGTGACAGACCATCCGGACCAACAGAGGTGGTCGGGTGGTCCGGTACCGGACCATCCGAACCCGTAGATTCGGTCCGGTCCCGTACCATCCGGAGGTCCCGTTCGGTACCGAACCATCCGTACCCACAGAAGTGTTCGGGTGGCTCGGTCCGGACGTGGACATACCGTACCATCCGGACCCGTAGGTCCGGCATGGTCCGGTTCGGTGCCAGACCACCCGGACCAACAGAGGTGGTCGAGTGGTCCGGTCCCGACCGGACCACTGGTCCGGCACCGTACCCTCCGGACCCGTAGGTCCGGTGTGTTCCGGTTCGGTGCCAGACCACCCAGACCAACCGAGGTGGTCGGGTGGTCCGGTCCCGACCGAAACACTGGTCCCGTACCGTACCATCCGGACCCGTAGGTCCGGGGGGTCCGGCAAGGGCCAGAGGTACTGTCCCGCACCGGACCCTAAGGTCCGGTACGGTCCCGTACCATGGGTCCCGTCCGGACCAAACCCGGAGGTCAAGTCCAGTCGGGACCCGTGGGTCCGGTTCGATCCCGACCCGTAAGCCTGGAACGTTCCGGACCCTTGGTCCGGACCATCCGTCACCCGAACACCAGACGCTAAGGAATGGCGTGGGGTCAAGACGGTCCGGTCGGAGGTGTCGGTCTGAGCAACAGAAACAATGTTCCCGTCGCCCTGACCATTCGACAGAAGTACCACGTTCTGTCGAACACCTCCACGTCCAGTAACTAGTCGGCCGGAGCGTTTCAAGAGGGACAGCCACCAGTCACACGGACGTCAGAGGGAACCGTAGTAGCAGTGGTCGTAGGCACGAAGCCTGAAACCCCTGCCCCCACAGGACCGCCCTGAACGGGGTCAATTCGCATCCCAACCCCAGCGGGGAGGGAATTCAGAGACCCCGTCATCTCCTCCGATCTCCCCCCCCAGGAGGCCGAAACTACTGTCAAAACAGCAGCAGACGACCCAGCGAGGGAGTTCAGAGGAGGACCCGTGTCCCTCCTGGCTTCCACAGCGGTGGAAACCGAGGAGGGCACAGGAGAGGCACCGGAAAAAGAAAGATTTTAATGCCAACTGCACCCGGTGTTCCCAGGCGGTCACCCATCCAAGTACTAACCGGGCCCGACGTTGCTTAACTTCGGTGGTCGGACGAGAACCGGTGTTTTCAACGTGGTATGGCCGTTGGCTGTCAAAACCTGAGTCTCTCCAGTAGCCCCTAGATCGGATTCACCAACCCCCAAAGAGGGTTGGGAATCGACCTGCCCCCGGATTCGAGCCAGGGGGGAGAAGGAAACCTTCCCCCCAGGCTTGAAACCGGGAGGAGCTGAAGCCTGAGACTGAGGGCCGGACAACGGCGTCGAAGGGGGGGAAGCCTGTTCCACTGAAGGAGAAGGAGAAAGAAGCTTTTTCTTTCCCCTCGACCTTCCCCGAACCTTCGACGGCGCAGCCCCGCCCGAAGTCCCAGGCTCAAGCCCAGCCTGTTTGAGCAAGCTCGCATTGAGCTTGCTCAAACAGGCTTTCTCCGCCCTCCCTCGCCGCAAACGCAAAGCGTTTGGGGAGGGAGAGTCGGAGCGCCGAAAGATCCCCTTCTCCGTGCGTAAAACATGACGCTGGGCGCCCGGAGAAGGGTTGCCCCCGGCAGACTCTGGTTCCGTAGAACCAGAGCCCAAAACAGGACGAGACATCCTACCTCGCCCTGTACGTACCCTTAAAGACCGAGAATTAACAAAATTCAAAGAAAATTTAGGTCAATACTCAAGTGAATGCGGCGAAACGAGAAGCAGACGACCGGTCACCACGAAGTAGGACGGGAGGCACGCCGAGTCCGCCACACAAAAACGGAGGCACAAGTTGAAGGAAACACAACGTAGCCTCAAGCCAGAAGTGGAATAACACACAATAATCCAACAGGTGATAGTCCACACAGAAAAGGAGCCTCTTAGTCCAAAATAATCCGGGAGCGTAGCAGAAACACAGCCGGTCTGACACGCGCGAAAAAAGAAAGAGGTCGCGCCACCTACATCCTGTAAGGGGGAAGCACTCGGACAGTGCTTGGGATCCACGGTGGCGCATGGTTATGGGAGATAATTGTACCCACTCAGCGTTTTGTCCAATTTTTTCGGCCTATAATAGATAATGTGCAAGAATAGTACTGTCGAGGTAAGTGTTATATTGACAGACTGAATAGTGTCCAAGAAATATCCAACGTTAAAGTTTTCCGGACGGACGGACGGACGGACGGACGGACGGACGACTCGGGTAAGTACATAGACTCACTTTTGCTTCGCATGTGAGTCAAAAATGTCATAACCAAGGCCAAAGGTGGCACGCAATTTTGCTCTCAAAGAAAACATTTCTGATCACCAGTGCGGTCTTAGGAAAATACTCATCCCCTGAACTAGTTGTTCAATCTTCTTACTTAAGTTTGTGCACTCAACAGAAATTAGCTCTTGATGTCTTCACTCAATAACAGAGAAAGAATTCTGTCCCACTTGGAGAAGCAGCATTTTTAGTGTGTATTATTTTGTTTATTTTGACCCATAAATCATGCAAACAACACTGACTGTGACAAAAAAACATTTTGTCTGAATGATTCCTCAAGCCAGCCAGACTGACATATATAATAGTTAAAACAGCCAACATTCCTAAGATGATACATGTATGCCACCCACTACTGCTCTCAACTCATAACTGCCTCACATTTTCCTAAGTTATTCCAAAGCTAGAGAATTCAATATGGAACCATCTTGTCCTTCTTGCCTGGATCCCAAGTGAAACTGTGAATGTATGTGCACAGTTTTTGTTCACTTACCTTTCACACGAACAAGGATTTCCTGTGTGGAGTTGAACTGAGGCCATTTTTCTTGTTTAGCCATGCAAATGTACTTGCCGCCATCGTCAAAATCCACAGAGTCAAGCTGGAGCTTAGAGTTTTCCATTGGTTCCCCGTTGTACGTGTCAGCCGTCAGAAACTTGTAACGATTATCTTCTCCCTGAACATACAACCATATCATCCTCAGCCATTCTTAGCAATTTAAACAAAGGAAGAAATTGGATCTTTTCTAAGGTTTTCTTAGATTTAAAATACATGTAACTCTGAAATAATCAGCACCACCATCATCAATGTTTTCCGGAAATAACTCTACCATGATTTTCAAGCACTTTGGAAGAGTTGCAGCCCTGACAGACAACCACCAAGACGTTTTGCCTGAGGTAACTTGAATTGAGCTTTTTTTTTTAAATAAAAGGGCACCACGAAAGAGTTATTTTGAACATCGATTATTCAGCAATAACCAGCATACAACAGAATGTCAAGGCCATGGAAAGCCTAGTTTTCCACAACACTTGACAGCAATCAAAAACTTCAAAAAATAATAAAGAACGATTCTGAAACTGCCTGACACATAAAATCAACTGCACACACACAACAAAAAAGATTCAACAACTGAGGCAGTTTAACTTAATAACTAGTGTTTTTGAAGAGATAACACACAAAAACATCAAAAGACGCAATAAAATACACAAGATGTAAACCTTTGACAGTCTCACTTTCAGTCACAGAATAAACACATTCATTCCAAACAGCAGATGTAGACAGTGCCTCTGTACAGGACTCGATTCCTACCATAATTGGCTTATCTTCCTTAAACCAGGTGACCGTGGGTTTAGGGTAGCCCAGAACTCTGCACTCAATGACCAGCACCTCATCCTGCACCAAGTTCTTGGACTTGTCGAAAGGAATGACCTTAGGGGTAGCTGCAAATTGCATAGCACACACATCATACCATCAGCAACAACAACAAAATCCATGCGCATGTGAGCAAAAGCCCTCAAGACTTGAACATGAAAGTAAAATCAAATGTCCGCATCTATATATATTTATAATGACAGGGTTTAGCCTGGAATAAAAAGACAATGGGACATTTGTCCCCCTCAACCAAATTCTGATGGGACATTACATAGTCGAAGGCAAAACGTTTTTGTCTAGCTCATTCCAAACACTGTACTCCCGTGAAAAGTGTGCATGGGGTGGCGCAGTGGTACGTAATCTCAGTGCGCCCTTTGACGCACTGAAGGCAATTCTAATGGGACATTTTGAGATGTTATGCACCAATGGCGCAAGGCGCACTAGTAAATGTTTGTTTATTTGTTGCTTAACGTCCAGCCGACTACGCAGAGCCATATCAGGACGAGGAAGGGGGGGATGAAGGGGGCCACTTGTCAAGCGATTCCTGTTTACAAATGCACTAACCCATTACTTGTGTCCCAGCAGGCTTTAGTAAAACTAAATTAATACCTACTGGAAGATTACCAGTTTCCAGTATGTTAAAATAGGCTTAACCTATCTACTGCTGGACTTACATCAGAACACTAACAGATTAAACTATACATGAATCGCGAGACAAGCGGCAAGAGAAGAGATTTTTGGAAAAAATACAGGTGAATGAGCAAGAAGGCAGAAAAAAGAAAAGAATTCATGAAGAAAAAGAGAGCATGACAGGAAAGAGGAACCAAAAATCTACCCAACAGCAAACTAGAAAGCTCCTGCGGTTCCAAAAACAGGAGGGGCCTTTAATTTCATAACCGCAGTGCCCCACTGCGGGAACTAGTAAATGAAACCCTGTAATGATATATATATGAGGCTTTGCCAAAAGGTGCTGGGGGGGTGCTTGGACATTTGTGACAAACTAAACCTTTTCAGTTGATTTTTTTTGGTGTTTTAAGTGATACATTAGTCTTTGATGAACACATTTGTGTAATAAAAGAATGGTTTGTGCATTTGGGAAATGTGTACGGTTTGATAATATGCCATAAAACGCCAATTTTGAGAAAAGCCACATGTGCAACAAAACTGACCACAGAAGCCATTAATATCATTTCATACAACTGGTAATGATTTATTTCTAGTAAACAGACCCTGCAGAAGCATTATCAGTCTTTAAAAGTACATTTGGAGCCAAATCTTGAATGCAGTGTCACGTAATGTCGCAAAACGCTCAAACATCATAAAAGTCAAAACTGATACTTTCTGCTAAGTAACCACAAGAAGTATAAACCCTAAAATAAAATATAACACTTCAACAGAAACACTGACACATGTTAAAAATATCCCTAAAAGTTGTTACAGTTTGCTCAAACTAGTTAAACATGTTGTTGTAGGTGTCACGTGTTACAAAAATATTGATGGACATGAAAATATTCATAATATTTGAAATAACAACCAGAATGTTATACATACACTAACTTTTCATTTACAATCTAAAGATTAGGTTATTTATGGAATATGAAAACAGAAACAATAGCAAAACATGTTAAAAGCAAGTCATAACAGCATTCTACGTGTCACATGTTACACTGTGTGAGTGGACATGAAATTATTCAAAATGTTATAAATGACAACTGTGATACAGTGGAACCCCTCTGTAGCGACCTTGAAAATGTTGACAAAATTCGGTCCTTATGGACGGGGGTCCTTACAGAGGGAGGGGGCGGGGCCACAAAGAAAGTCACCTCAGATTTTCTTAAAAAAAGAAAACAGAGAAGTTTGAGTTGCTGACGACCGTTTCCTCAAGCAAACTGCTTCGATTTCATGTTTGACATTGTCGATGGTGTCCACCAGTTCTGGTGCATGTTTCAATGCAAAAAGAGTTAGTTTCTGAGCAAGCATTTCTTTACAGCAGTCCCTGCAATGATGAAGGCCCTCCGAGAAAGAGAGTGAAAAATCGGCCACCGTTCTCAGCATCGCGTATCTGTGTGTAACCTCTTTCATTGACAAGATACTCTTGTTTCCCTGCAGCCTTGACCAGTGAGTCGGTTACCTAATCTGTGAACCCTTCAGTTGTGTTGCTTTGTCAAGAGTTAGACACAGTCAACTAGTTTTGCTCTGAGTGAACAGTGCAGCTGGCCTCAATTAGCTTGTCTTTTATCTTTATTTGGTGTTTAACGTCGTTTTCAACCACGAAGGTTATATCGCGACGAGGGAAAGGGGGGAGATGGGATAGGGGAAAGGGGGGAGATGGGATAGAGCCACTTGTTAAGTGTTTCTTGTTCACAAAAGCACTAATCAAAAAATTGCTCCAGGGGCTTGCAACGTAGTACAATATATTACCTTACTGGGAGAATGCAAGTTTCCAGTACAAAGGACTAAACATTTCTTACATACTGCTTGACTAAAATCTTTACAAACATTGACTATATTCTATACAAGAACCACTTAACAAGGGTTAAAGGAGAAACAGAATCCGTTAGTCGCCTCATACGACATGCGGGGTGCAGAGAAATAAGGATGTGGAAAAGAAGACTTTTGGTAAGTGAAATAAAGGTGATGGATCCAGTCAGGTAGAAATAAGACAACAAGAAAAGAATTGGAAAACTGCAGGGAATAGTAGGGAGAGTTTTCTTGGAAGGAAATATAGGTGAAAGGACTGGTAAGGCAGAAATAAGACAAAAGAAGAGAAGAAACAGAACCGTTAGTCGCCTCTTACGACATGCTGGTTAGCATCGGGTAAATTCTTTCTAGTCCCAACCAATATGGGACTCCCCCTAACCCGCGGGGGGGAATTAGCCGGTGACACCTCTCTGGCCACAGCACCAAACAGTACATGGCTGGGGGGAGAGAGAGAGAGAGGGGGGGGGGGTAGCTGGCTAAACTCAGTGGGGTGTCCGGTGTCACTGAAGTCAGCAGGAAGAGCATTGGAGAGAAATAGAGAGGTGTACTCTTCCAAACAATTTCCAAGGATCAGTTGTCAGGGCTTAGGGTAGTCAGTGAGGGAGAGTGAGAGCGGTTTGTGTACAGTCCGACTGAAGAGTGAAAAGTCACTGCCACAAGATCGGCATGCAGTCAATAAAGCCAGACAAGAAGAATGATTATGACATGCGGCTCTATCTGCTGGTTTTTTATTCAAACTGGTTTTCAACGCTTATTCTCACAAAGCATCTGCACACCTGCCTCTGCCTCTGCTGTGTTTGTGTGGCTGCTTTCGTATGATGTCAGTGCATGGTGAGTGCGTTCACTGCCTTGTCACCACTTCCCCACCTTTTTCAGAATGTTTTCTTGGAGTTGGATAATTCTTTGAATTTGCGATTTTCCAACATCAAGACTTTTTGCAATCGTGATGGCAGTTTCTCCCTTTTTGTGTCTGTTCACAACATTCACTCGATTTTCGAGAGTTAAATATTTTCTTTTTTTTGTAGACGCCATGTCGACCTCCACTGCTCTTCTGTCCAAAGACTGTCTATTCTGACTGAATTGAACGGTGTGTGTTGGTCACGTGAGTTTGTTTTCTCGATGATTGGTTTGTGATGTTTACTCAGCCCACCCAACCATCACACCTCTCAGCGGTTAATTAGTGCCTTTGCTTACGCAAGACTGGTTATAACCGGTTTGTCAGTGATGCGTTACGCTGACTGAGTCTTGGCTTTGTCTGACAAGTCGTTACACAAGCTGTTAGGTCGGTCCTTAGACGTTAGAGCAGGGTGGTCGCTACACTGGTGACAACTATATAAGGAAACACATCGGTTAAAAAAAAAAGGGTCGTTGTGGCGGGGTAGTCCTTAGAGAGGGGGGTCGTTGTGAGGGGTTCCACTGTATTAAATAGACCTTTAGGATACATTCATATTTTGAAGATTAGGTAATTATGGAACATCAAAGCACCACAAAAAAAGTAACATCATGTTCAAAACAGGTCAAATCTGCGTTCTACCTGTCACGTGTTACATGGAGTCAGTGGACATGAAATCAATGAAAATGTCAAAAATAACTACAATATTCAAACAGACATTTAGAATACAGTTTTAACCTAATGTCTATGTACATCTGGAACAAGGTTCTCAATCAAATCGAATTTTTTTAATTAGTTGTACGTAAAATCCTAGCAAAATCCAAATTTTAAAAAAAAAAACTTTGATTTTTTTTTATGTTGGGGAGGGGGGGGGGTGGTGTTAAAACAATCTCATGAAAATATTTCTTCCCCCTGCTAACCCAAAAGCATTTTTTCAGCTTTGGCTACAATATTTACAAGGACATATATGTCTCCTCCTAAATCGTTGCACGGATATGAACGTATCGTCCTGAATCGTAACACGGATATTAAGAAAAACAGAGGATCGAATTTTTCTTCAATCAAATTTGCCTCCAAAAGTAGCAAGCAGTTGTATATAGGTTACACAATATGCAAGATAATCAGAACTCGGAGTGTGTAAGCTATTTATCCCATTACTCCGACGTTTTCATTAAAAACACTTACTTTTTCCACTAAAACCTGCCCGTGCCTGTTTTCAGCTTGCCAAAAGCCTCCGCAGTCGAAATTCATGTCAATGAATTCATGCGCATAGCTAGTTCCCATTTGTCAGCATAATGGACGGCGTCATTCGACTTGTATGTAGACATTCAGTCATTCAAATTGCTTATAAAAAGGTCTGCTATCTGCTTTTACATTTTGAAAGTCATTTTAAAATATCCTTGTGTATCATGTATATGACATCGACTTTCGTTATACTCAATTCGGCATACCGGGTTTATATTTTTACCAGAATTGCGCACGATAATGGCAGCGCAACAAATTCAGTTCGGGCCGTGCTGGTTTGATCGTTGACCCAAGTCAGTTTGCATGCAGTGTTACTGTTTGTCAGTCGGGGATAGAAATGTTGGCTGTCATCGCGCTGTTATGTTTTGGTTTTCACACGTGGATCACTTACATATTCAGTCGGTCGGGTTTTGTGTGTGTGTGTGTGTGTGTGTGTGTGTGTGTGTGTGTGTGTGTGTGTGTGTGTGTGTGTGTGTGTGGTCGCCCTTCGTGGTCGGCTGGGCGTTAAGCAAACAAACAAACAAACTCTCTCTCTCTCTCTCATTCTCTCTCTCTCTCTTTCTCTCTCTCACTCTCTCTCTCTCTCTCTCTCTCTTTCTTTCTTTCTCTCTCTCTATCTCTATCTCTCTCTCTCTTCAGGAACCGACAAGGAATAAGATGAAAGTGTTTTTAAATTGATTTCGAAAATTTAATTTTGATAATAATTTTTATATTTTTAATTTTCTGAGCTTGTTTTTAATCCAAATATAACATATTTATATGTTTTTGGAATCAGAAAATAATGGAGAATAAGATGAACGTAAATGTGTATCGTTTTATAAAAACTTTTTTTTTTTTTTACAATTTTCAGAGTTTTAATGACCAAAGTCATAAATTAATTTTTAAGCCACCACGCTGAAATGCAATACCGAAGTCCGGGCTTCGTCGAATATTACTTGACCAAAATTTCAACCAATTTGGTTGAAAAATGAGAGCGTGACAGTGCCGCCTCAACTTTCACGAAAAGCCGGATATGACGTCATCAAAGACATTTATAAGAAAAAATGAAGAAAAAAAGTCTGGGGATATCATACCCAGGAACTATCAAGTCAAATTTCATAAAGATCGGTCCAGTAGTTTAGTCTGAATCGCTCTACACACACACACACACACACACACACACACACACACGCACACACCACGACCCTCGTCTCGATTCCCCCCTATACGTTAAAACATTTAGTCAAAACTTGACTAATTGTAAAAAGTAGTCCATCTGTAAACTCTGAATATGCAGATGACCTCCATAAATTATTCAATTGTACTCTGAAATCAAAGACAATGACCAATGACAGTTGAGATCGAAACTCGGTTGTGATGGGATATCCATAGGATATCCATAGGATATCCATATGGTTGTGATGGAATATTCAGAATAATCACCTCCTCAGCTAACAGAGATAAAGAGGCAGGTCATGGGATAATATAAGCTAATTCAATTCGTCGGGAGAAGAATTATGGGCAAGTGTCAAACATTAGATCTACAAAGTGTCAAACGTTACGTATAGATCTACACCTTACCCTGAACAGACAGTACAATATTTTCTCAACTTTACGGCTCGTCGTCTCCATGATTTTAATCGAATCGGTGACCGGAAACGCCAAAGAAGCAAAGCTAGTGGTTTCCACGCTTTTGAAAAAAATACTCGCGAAACTTCTTTGTGAAAATTGCAAAAATAACAAAATGTGTCAAACGTTACTTTCGGACATTAAACTCCATCGATTCTTTTTAGCTGCTAGATACAATAACTTCGCAAATTCTGACTCAAATGCAACACACTGCTTTTATTTCCTCGAACACGAAACTATCGTTTTCATCCAAAATGGCGGCCATTCAAAGCACCAAGACCGGCGAAAATCGAATCTGTAAACAAGTTGGTCTGCGGACATGAGGCCTTCGAAAATAACCGGGTATTTACTGGGCGAGGTTTTCGGTAAATTCTGGTTCTAATTACGATTGTTGCACATTCTACTAAGAGTTGCATGCTTAGACTGTATGAAATACGCTGATTAAAACCGATAAAGTGATGCAGACCATGATTGTTTGTTTGTTTATTTGTTGCTTAACGTCCAGCCGACTACGCAGAGCCATATCAGGACGAGGAAGGGGGGGATGAAGGGGGCCACTTGTCAAGCGATTCCTGTTTACAAATGCACTAACCCATTACTTGTGTCCCAGCAGGCTTTAGTAAAACTAAATTAATACCTACTGGAAGATTACCAGTTTCCAGTATGTTAAAATAGGCTTAACCTATCTACTGCTGGACTTACATCAGAACACTAACAGATTAAACTATACATGAATCGCGAGACAAGCGGCAAGAGAAGAGATTTTTGGAAAAAATACAGGTGAATGAGCAAGAAGGCAGAAAAAGGAAAAGAATTCATGAAGAAAAAGAGAGCATGACAGGAAAGAGGAACCAAAAATCTACCTAACAGCAAACTAGAAAGCTCCTGCGGTTCCAAAAACAGGAGGGGCTTTTAATTTCATAACCGCAGTGCCCCACTGCGGGATGCAGACCATGAAAAATCGAAAATTTCCCGAGGACACCAAAATGTCCAAAATTTTTCGGGGCCGTTTCTGGTGTATGTTTAAAACATTTTATTTTTTATTTAACATTCACAACAACAACAGGCTTCAAAACATTAAAAAAAAGCATTCATCAAACTCCCTTTTTCAAAGCACAATACATGTAAACATGTTGGGGTAATCCAGTTAATTACACTTGCTTTCCAAAAATACATGGGTCCGAAATGGCACCTTTTGGCAAAGGCTCATATATATATACATATCCCATGACCTCCCTTCTTTGTCTCTGTAAATGTACTCTAGGACTCAGACCTGTTTACCCTTACGATTTTGGCGCAATTTATTACGATTTTCTGCAAAAAATACGCCATTCCGCTATCTGTGTCAAGACTACAATTTTCATAAATAATAAAAAAAAATTAAAAAAATTATTTGTTTATTTTTTATTAATTCACATGTTTGGCATTGTTTTTTTCAATGGCAAAATGGGATGAAAAAGCACAGGACTGACCAGAGATCATGTCACTCATTCGGCAAGCGCAAGTACAGTAGAGAAGCGCTTGACACACTGAAAAAGGCCTACTACGAGCAAAAGAAAAAGAATCAGTGATGCATGTGCTTTTGATGTGATCTTCTTTGAAATTATGATGACTACAAGAACTGACTGATGTGTTTTGTTTGTGAATGATGGATATACAGTGGAGTCCAGCTATAACGAACCTGGGTATAACGAAATCCCTCTTTTAACGAACTGCCATTGATTTCCCGGCAGACAGCCTTCTATTTCTTACTTGTTACTTTCCGGCTGCATCGAACCTTTTGAACTCATTTGCATAACGAACCCCTCTTTTAACGAACACGTTTTCATCGCCCCAGAGCCGTTTTGTTTCTAAAAGTCACAAGGCTACAACAAACTGATGTCAATAATTGTCTCCAAAGACAAAAATACACAAACACAAGTGCACATCGCGTGATGAGCGAACTCCGAACAAACTAACAGCGGGAGGTGCACAGATCAAACCAAAACCGAAAGTTGTGGTGACGTCATGACATTTTGCGATGTATGTCAGTGAAGCTCGTGCACATGTGGCCTGTCTTGCTAAAAACAATGGCTGACGAACATGGTTTCGAAATCTGGAACTGTTTTTTTGTTTTCTCCGATCCGTGACCGAGTGACGCGATAGAGAACCACGTGTTCATTTGAATCAATACTCTCCTCAGACAGTGAATTCTCCTAAATTGCCCAACACTGTGGACAGTCCGGAGTGCAGTTATGTTCCGTGAATGAGCGAGTCAAAGTTTTATCGTGAAAACTGACGCTTTTCGTGCACCTCCCGCTGTTAGTTTGCTAGAGCTCTCTATGGATTTCTTTCTTTATTTGGTGTTTAACGTCGTTTTCAACCACGAAGGTTATATCGCGATGAGCTCTATGGATTATATTATGAAGCTGTTGAAAACATGCAGAGATTGTACTCTCCAAGGAAAGATCGATGGGACGATCATTTGAAAGTGAGTGGGAAAACTTGTCTTGAGACCATTTAGGGTTGAAAACTCTACAGCGAATTACTGATATAACGAACTAAAATGTATCTCCCTTGAGATTCGTTGTACTCGGACTCCACTGTATGTGCATGATTGCGTTTCGCAGACACAGTCGTTGTCATGTGCGTTGTAATTGGCGACGAATGCTGGATGATTACTATTTTTGTGCCAGAATTACTATTTTTGGGGCTGAGCATTACTCCAAAACACTTATGGGGGTAAACAGGTCTGCTAGGTATATTTCTTGCATTTCCATTGTTTTCTTGTTACATCTATGATGTAACTATTGCACTCTTATAAGGCCAAAAAGAAAAATATGTCTATTTCCGGTAACATCGCCAAAAAAAATAGGGTCGGTCGTTTTTATCTTTATTTTTTTAAACCTTTTTCTTACGTTTTGTTAACGTCTTTTTACGTGTGTTTTTTTTCTCGGCGTCATTGGCCGCCATGTTTTTATTGTGTGATGACGGAAACGGGAGGTAAGTCTCTTCGATTGTGAAGTCTCATCGACCGATTACCTCCCGGTTTTTTTGTGTGTGTGTGTGCGTGCGAAAAGCGAAAAAAAAACCTTTAGGGTCGGCGCTTAAAAATAGGGTCGGTCGGGTTACCGAAAACAGATATATTTTTCTTTTTAGCCTAACACATAAAATAGTGGATAAATAAGGGTGCACGAAATACATCATAGCTGGCTCTACTTTCTGTCGTCCTTGACATTCCAAAGTGCACATGTACCTGTCGATCGGATGTGCAACGGGTTACCACGCTTTTGAGATTTGTGCGAGAGTCGTTCAGTGCTATTGCTGAGTTTTAGCCTCGACTTGCCGAGACTATCATCACAGCGTCATAGATTTCATGACGTCTGTCGTCCATCACGTCATATTATGGGGACGTAATCTGTTATTCGCTGTTCTATTTCTCTCTTGTGATCAACATGACAAGCCGTATGTGTTTGAGTGTGTGTGCTCGTGCTCTCAACTAAAACAGAAGTCAAACTAGCAATCGTTCAAAACCCAGTCAGTCCGACCAGCACTGCTATGTTCAGGCTATGCTCATGTGAAGTTACAGCGTGCCTGGTACACAAGCCCCTATCGGTACATCATCGACTACGATTGTTCTCTGGACAAGCTGTTTAATGCATTTTGCGAGTATTTCTAGCTCTTCTGCGGTGCAGTAGGCCCTATAGACGATGAAGGTGTCCACGATCTCAGGAGATGCGTGTGTAACCACTAGGTATTCAGTCAAATCCGTGTAAGAGGCTTTCAATTGACGGGGACAACCGAGACACCATTATGCACCGACTTGATATAGATCAACAGACGTGCCTTTAGAATAAGGTACCGTATTTGACGGACTACAAGCCGCGACTTTTTTTCCAAAAAAATATCGCATTGCGGCTTAAAAAAAGATGCGGCTAAAACGTTACCTAAACTTGAATAGCATTCACCTAATGGAAGTCGTATGTGTTTGAGTGTGTGTGCTCGTGCTCTCAACTAAAACAGAAGTCAAACTCGTGATTTTTTATATGGCTTGTATTTCAGTCAAGACCCAGCGGGAATATCTAAGGGACTCACTCGCCAGAGGCTCGTGAGTCCCTTGATATTTATCCGCTGGGTCTTGACTGAAATACAAGCCATATAAAAAAACACTCGTGTTGTAACCTCTATATATATCTATCACCGCCTCATCTTTTAACTTATGCAAGTCACACGGACAGAGTTTCTTTGTGTTTTATTTTCAAAGCTTATAATTAATGTCTGCATATTGGCCATCAGAAAAATAAATATTTACAAGAAGATTAATCAGAGCTAAAAGCAAGCTACCAACATGAAAAGAAACAGATCAAAGAGGGAGGAGACTTACCATAGTATTTAACAGGAATTTCGATGCTGTGTTCTTTGTCTCCCTCCATATATTTCACAACACAAGTGTACAGCCCAGCAAAACTGCGATCTGAAAGGATTCAAGCAAAACAGAATTTATTCAACATGGTGAATCAGATGAAACAAATTCACTCAATTTTGACCGGTAAATCTCATTCAGAAATCAAAACGCTAATGGGTATTACTTTGGAAGGGTCTACTGCATAAACACCCAGATGTTTTTGGACACCCTGACAGCCTATATGCAACCTTGTATCTAATCTATAAAGCTGGTTTCTGTGTGTGTGTGTGGGTACGATGATGATATGCTCTTAAACGGCTGCACCGACTGAGACAGGAATTTCGAAGTTGGAAAATCAAACTTGAAAGGAGTCGTAAAAAAAAAAAAAGAAGGGAAAACAGTAGCTATCCTATGAGGCATCGCAGACCCTGCCCGTCACGTCTGGGCTGGCAAAACTTTGCTTCCTCTCTCCTCACTGTGTCATTAGTTTTCTTTTTGAGTTCGTACGACTGTCTTCACTTTGCTGGGGTTGACCCACAGTCTCTCCCCCCCCCCCCCCAACCCACCCCACCCCCATATTACAGCCTGTCTGTACATATTTGATATATTTGTGTGTGTGTGTATCATTGTGTGTTTTTGTAGTGCATGTGTGTGTCTGTGTGTATGAGAGAGTGAGTGAATCAGAATGTGTGTGTATGTGTCATAGGCGTATCATTTGATACACAAGAAGGAATGAATCACTTGTCAAGGACAGTTTCAATACATTACAAAAGAGGTTATGGAAAAACAGGTGCAGCTAGTAAAGAATAAAAATAAAAATCAAGCGGCAACTGTTCGCAAGAACCACAGTTAAGAGTCTTACGTGGGTGTTTTATCTCCAGCGAGCCGTTTTCGTGTTCAACATACGCCTGCTTCCCTTCCACCTTGATGTTAGCCACAGACAGGTCCCCTTTCTTCCACATGTAGGTGTACTCTATGCCGTCTTTCTCTTCCAGACCGCACTGCAGCAGAACGTCTTTCAAGTGCTCATACTCCGCCTCCTGTGGCTTTACTGTCAAGAACAAACAGAAGATAAGGACATGTATACTCATGAGGCCTAAAAAAAAAATAGGTGTGGTTACGGTAACCCGACCTACCCTATTTTTAGGGGCCGACCCTATAACTTTTTATTACATTTGTCAAAAAAAAAAAAAAAAAAAAAAACGAATGCAGAAAACGCAATGAAAGCGAAATCGCCCGAGTCGCACTTATTTCCCTGTCAAGTAGGCTTAATTTGTACACATTAGAAAAAAACGAAAAGAAAAAAAAGTAATTGCCTACCTTCCTACCCTATTTTTTTGGGCTATGTTACCGCAACCACACCTATTTTTTTTTTTGGCCTGATATAGAAACAAGCAAGTGATCATAGCCATGCTCCAACTCCTGTGGCTTCACTGTTTAAGGTCAACCAGAAGGAAAGGAGAAATGAGCAAGTGTGCATACTCATATACAGTCGGAACGTAGCTCAAGGGAAACTGTTTTTTATACGTTATAACCGGTCTACCTTATAATCGGTTATAACGTAGTTAAGAGGAAACGATACGTTTTAACCGGTTTCCCCCCTTTTTAACGTTAATATGGTAAAATAAGTATTGTTTTCTGTTGCATACGCCAGATTCATTGAACTTTGCATTAGAGGGTAAGTATGTCATAATCGGACATGAGAGAGAGAGAGGGAGAGGGAGAGCGAGAGGGGGGGGGGGGGGGGAAGAGAGAGACAGAGAGAGAGAGAGAGGGGAAGAGGGAGAGACAGAGAGAGAATCCAGGTAAGAAAAGTAATTCACTAATTGCAACATTTTTTTTATTTTTTGTAAAATCATGTTGTTTAACTAAAGTACAGTTTTCGAACTTTGCAAACTAAAATGAGGTGTCAATAAATAAAAAAACAAGTCGCGTAAGGCGAAAATACAACATTTAGTCAAGCTGTCGAACTCACAGAATGAAACTGAACGCACTGCAATTTTTCAGCAAGACCGTATACTCCGTAGCATCGTCAGTCCACCGCTTGTGGCAAAGGCAGTGACATTGACAAGAAGAACGGGGTAGTAGTTGCGCTGAGAAGGATAGCACGCTTTTCTGTACCTCTCTTCGTTTTAACTTTCTGAGCGTGTTTTTAATCCAAACATATCATATCTATATGTTTTTGGAATCAGGAACCGACAAGGAATAAGATGAAAGTGTTTTTAAATTGATTTCGAAAATTTAATTTTGATCATAATTTTTATATTTTTAATTTTCAGAGCTTGTTTTTTATCCAAATATAACATATTTATATGTTTTTGGAATCAGGAAATGATGAAGAATAAAATGAATGTAAATTTGGATCGTTTTATAAATTTTTTTTTTTTATAAAATTTTCAGATTTTTAATGACCAAAGTCATTAATTAATTTTTAAGCCACCAAGCTGAAATGCAATACCGAAGTCCGGCCTTCGTCGAAGATTGCTTGGCCAAAATTTCAATCAATTTGATTGAAAAATGAGGGTGTGACAGTGCCGCCTCAACTTTCACAAAAAGCCGGATATGACGTCATGAAAGACATTTATCAAAAACAAAACAAAAACGTCCGGGGATATCATTCCCAGGAACTCTCATGTCAAATTTCATAAAGATCGGTCCAGTAGTTTAGTCTGAATCGCTCTACACACACACACGCACAGACACACACACACATACAGGAAGAGGAAAAGCAAATCCGGACTGAGCCGGAAACGCAACGAACGAAACCGCACCATGATGCGGAAACGAAGATTGCGATGACTGGGGCCGGAAGCCCTGATGCCCGAAGGCCAGTCCACGGTCAACTCCAGCCACGACCCCTGTGTGTACGTGTGAAGGAGGACCTTCGCTTCTGGGACAGACCAAATACAGGGACACCTGATCTAGAAATATGCTAGCTCTCATACCCCGCCTCCTTTGTCTTTTCTGTTGACCTGAAAATTAGCGCAGAGAGAATAACTGCATAATGAGCACAATCAAGAAAATGTTATCTACAAAGAGCAGGATAGTCCTGAAGCCTGCATCAGTGTGAACTGTGATGGTAAAGTTTTTTTATTTTTTAGTGTGAACTGTGATAACGTTTATTTTTTTTATAGTGTGAACTGTTGTGGTAAAGTTGTTTTTTTATAGCGTGAACTGTGATGGTAAAGGTTTTTGGCTCACGAAGTGTAGCCTATGCGATGCTAACTTTTGTCTGTCTGTGCGTGCGTGCGTATGTATGTATGTATGTATGTCTGTCTGTGGTAGAAACTTTAACATTTGAAGACGTCATATTACATTGACGTCACATTATGACGTACGAGGGTTAGACATCACGCGATGGAATTACTGAAAGTCTCGGTGATTGTTATTTTGAGCGGGCCGAGACTATTTGGCAGTCGTGTCCATGTAAGTAGGCTACATGCAGACAGACAGATCTAGATCTAGTGTCTCGCTTTCTTGCACAGTTTCACCTATGCTCTTTCTCTGTGTGTGTGTGTGTGTGTGTGTGTGTGTGTGTGTGTGTGTGTGTGTGTGTGTGTGTGTGTGTGTGTGTGTGTGTGTGTGTGTGTGTGTGCGTGCGTGCGTGCGTGCGTGCGTGCGTGCGCATGTGTGTTCTGTGTGTGTGTGTGTGACGGAGTGATTGAGTTTGTGTTACTGTTTGTCGATTTGCCTCTTGTTTTTTATAGTGTAAACTGTGATGATAAATAAATTTTTTTTTATAGTTTGAACTGTGACAGTAAAAACAATTTTTTTTATAGTATGAACTGTGATGGTAAAGTTGTTTTTTTACAGTGTGAACTGTGATGGCAAAGTGGTTTGTGACAACACAAGCATTCAGTATAAAGGGTTAGCCTTACATTTAAACTTCACTTGTGCTTTACAATTTACAAATGTACATTCAAGACAAACAACATTAAAGGCACAGTAAGCCTCCCGTAAACCATCACAGAGCTCCCCGAGCGTCTAAATACAGTACAAGCATACTTCCATTTGAACGCTCACCGAACGGGAACATCCTGGCTGCTTTCTGTCGAGCGTGAGACATTTTCCAAGAATTTATTTTCGTAGACTTGTTCCGTTAACAACAACGGCGCCTCGTTTTTGCGCTAGACCTAACTTTTAAAATCTAAATAATGAATTGACAGCTTGTTACACAAACATTCTTTAATCATAAAAGAATTCGTTTTTCATCAAGACAAGATCAGAACAATTCGAAGTTGTGAAAGTTTAAAAAAAGAAAAGCCCGGAAGCAGGGTCACGCAAGGGTCGTAGCAGACGACGGCCGGTTTATCAGTGCAAATCGCCGTTCCTCTCAACAGTCACAAGCCATCGCTAGAGTTCTTGTGAACCACAGCCGTTGTTTCGTGCATAAAAAAACGTGCTATTGTAGATAAGCTCACGTCGAGTCGCATTCAAATGACTAACTATGACGACTGCATTGTGAAAAGGGAAAAACTGGATCACACGGGTTCACGATGGCTCAGGGGTAAGATAAACCACGCAAAAATAAATTCTTTGAAAATTGTTCGCTCTTTACGGAGGGCACCTAGGATGTTCTCAATTGGTGAGTGTTTAAATGAAAGGGTGTTTGTACTGTGTGTAAAAGCCTGACCGTATCTGTGATGGTTTACGGGAGGCTTACTCTGCCTTTAATTGATCATGCATAGCTGCCAACCCCTGTGAAGCTTAAAGAGTAGCATTTTGAAATGTTGACACAATTTCAGAGTGGCAAGTGGTGTTTAAGAGTAGCACTAGCATTGTCTTCATTTTGAATCGCACACCCGCATTTAGGCCATCGAAAACTTAAAAATAACCATGTTTAGTAACCTCATTTACACCAGGGAACGTCTTTGTTCATGGGCTGAAACTCCCACGTTCACTCATGTTAGTTTTTGTCCAAACTTAAGCATAATTAATGAATTTGGTCATTTGATCGACGAAAATGACGAGAAAAGCATGTTTTCCTTCTAAAACCAACGTAAATAAAGGGCATCAGTGCAAGTTCTGCAAAATTTTTGGCTTAAATCACAGTGGATTCCGACCCGTGGATTATCAGAGCTCTACGAAGTAACAACGCTAAACTAAGTTCAACATTACCCATACACGCAAGTCCGTCGAATTCTTCGACAAGAATCTTTAACAAGAAGGGCAAAGCCCATACGACTCACATGCTTGACCTTCTGCTTTACACATTTTTCCTACCAAAATACATGTGACCTTGACCCAAGGTCAAGGTCATCCAAGGTCATGCAACACAAAGCTGTTAATTCAAGACATAGGAAGTACAATGGTGCTTATTGGCTCTTTCTACCATGAGATATGGTCACTTTTAGTTGTTCACTACCTTATTTTGGTCACATTTCATAAGGGTCAAAGTGACCTTGACCTTGATCATATGGGACCAAATGTGTCTCATGATGAAAGCATAACATGTGCCCCACATAATTTTTAAGTTTGAAACAGTTATCTTCCATAGTTCAGGGTCAAGGTCACTTCAAAATATGTATACAATCCAACTTTGAAGAGCTCCTGTGACCTTGAAGCAAGGTAAACCAAACTGGTATCAAAAGATGGGGCTTACTTTGCCCTATATATCATATATAGGTGAGGTATTCAATCTCAAAAACTTCAGAGAAAATGGGAAAAATGTGAAAAATAGCTGTTTTTTAGACAACATTTATGGCCCCTGCGACCTTGACCTTGAGGCAAGGTCAAGATGCTATGTATGTTTTTTGGGGCCTTGTCATCATACACCATCTTGCCAAATTTGGTACTGATAGACTGAATAGTGTCCAAGAAATATTCAACGTTAAAGTTTTCCGGACGGCCGGCCGGACGGACGACTCGGGTGAGTACATAGACTCACTTTTGCTTCGCATGTGAGTCCAAAATGATGCGCCCGCATCGATGTGGAAACTGCACCATTATCTTCACCACTCATACGTTTTCATTCTGCCTCCCATTTTTGACTCACATGCGAAGCAAAAGTGAGTCTATGTACTCACCCGAGTCGTCCCTCCGTCCGGAACACTTTAACGTTGGATATTTCTTGGACACTATTCAGTCTATCAGTACCAAATTTGGCAAGATGGTGTATGATGACAAGGCCCCAAAAAACATACATAGCATCTTGACCTTGCTTCAAGGTCAAGGTCGCAGGGGCCATAAATGTTGCCTAAAAAACAGCTATTTTTCACATTTTTCCCATTTTCTCTGAAGTTTTTGAGATTGAATACCTCATCTATATGGGTCATTCTCAGAAATGGTGGTACAGTGAGAGTGAGAGGGGTGACACATTTGAAATCATAAAAAAAGTAAATTAAAATTATTTCTACCACGACTTTTTTCATCTGAATCTATTCCTGAGACATTAAAGCATTGTTGTATGTCAATAAAAATGGTTTCTATACGTTGGTGTTGTTTTTGTGTGCTTTTCAATTGCGAAGTTCGGCCGTTTCCGGATCGCCGAAGCGTTACACAACTTTCGTGATCAACAATATTTTCAGTCTCATGGCTAAATGCAAACATGCAAACACCAACAAATTACTGCAATCGACAGTCAGGACGTCAGTATTGGACGTAGCAACACATCTTTGCAAAAACTCACGCTGAATTTGAAGTTAGGGGCTTCGAACAAAAAATTTTGAATGTCGTAACGCATCGTTTCCAGACTCGACGCCCGAACATCGGACAGCAATGTGCTGCATGACTTTGCCACATCACGGCTATTTTTAGCTCTTTGGCGCGCAGGAAGTTCGAACAAGAAAATAGTCCTTTGAATCACAGCCAAATATTCACAGAAAACACCAGAATCATATCATTTGCTGAAACTCATGGCGTCGTTTCCTGACCTACGTCACGACTGAAGATGGTTTTTACTAAATTGTCGAGCCTGCAAAGCTTTGTCACAAACTTACACACCGCGGTTGGCGACAATGTAGCGTCGGAAAGATATCGAGTGCAACAGTTTCTCAACGCGCGAAGTTTAGCGGCAACAAAGTAGCCAAGAAGTTCTCGTATCTTCTGATCGTCGATGTTCGACATTCAACAAGTACTTAAAATGGGTAATCTGAACGCAACAGGAACTTTCAACAAATACAGCAAACTCTGACGAATTGTGTTTTGTGTAGTTATTTTCGGTCAGACGGGTTTTGCCGGCAAGAAAGGCCAAACAGTGCAGATTCATGTCTGTTGCACAGGAACCGAAAGTGGTTCAAGCATTTCGTTTCTGTGTTACGACTTTCACCTTAGTCAGTTCCAAATGTCATTTTTTTACCAATATTAGTTGAAGTCCTTACCTTTCATAACTAGAATGTGTTGGGTAGAACACAAAAATACTGCAGAACTGATAAAAAATGCACAAAGGATTGAAGGCTTAGGTGGTTTAAAGTTGGAATTTGGTTTCCATGTTACAACATTCATCACGTAAATACAACACTTTAAAACGTCTCTTATTCAGCAACCAATAACTCTTTTTGTCTAATTTTTGCATTATTATGTATAGCAAACAATAGACTTCATAGTAAAAACAATTATTTTGTATTTCTTGACACTTTATTTTTTACTTTGTATGTAACACTTTGTACCACCATTTCTGAGAATGACCCATATATGATATATAGGGCAAAGTAAGCCCCATCTTTTGATACCAGTTTGGTTTACCTTGCTTCAAGGTCAAGGTCACAGGAGCTCTTCAAAGTTGGATTGTATACATATTTTGAAGTGACCTTGACCCTGAACTATGGAAGATAACTGTTTCAAACTTAAAAGTTATGTGGGGCACATGTTATGCTTTCATCATGAGACACATTTGGTCACATATGATCAAGGTCAAGGTCACTTTGACCATTATGAAATGTGACCAAAATAAGGTAGTGAACCACTAAAAGTGACCATATCTCATGGTAGAAAGAGCCAATAAGCACCATTGTACTTCCTATGTCTTGAATTAACAGCTTTGTGTTGCATGACCTTGGATGACCTTGACCTTGGGTCAAGGTCACATGTATTTTGGTAGGAAAAATGTGTAAAGCAGTTCTTAGTGTATGATGTCATTGCTAGGTTTACTTATTTGACCTTGACCCTGAAGGTCAAGGTCATGTAAAGGTCAAGGTCAAGCATGTGAGTCATATGGGCTTTGCCCTTCTTGTTAATTCAAACACTGTGCAAGCGTCAATTTAAAATCTGAGGACTACGACTCCACAGGTGAATTGCGCATTCTATTCGATTGGCCCAGATATTCACCGGAAAGGCGAATGCTTGCAACGAAATTCACGATTGGCTTACGTATAAGCACGTCACGTGGACAACCTCGATCAGTGATATGGTCAAGAGTACAACAGAGCGTCGAGTGCCTGTATCACGAGTTGGTCACAAAACTAGCCTTGTAAAGGCAACCATTCTACATGCACCTCAATCAAACCTGTTCTAATCTGTTCAAAATAAGTTGATTTCAATATGCATGTCTTCTTGTGTTCAAATCTGTGTCTGTTGAGTTATATATCTGTGGATTAGTTCGAAAAAGTCGGTTGTCGGCGAAACGCGAAACAATTCACACACTACACTTTGAAGCTGCATGTTCGCTTTACCAGAGACAATTTGAAACTGAATCAATCATATCATGTTATGAAAGACAAAACACTTCAATGCAGGTTTACTGTCAGGACGAACGAATGACCGGCGATGTGTATAATTGCGTTCAAAGGACGGCTGCTTGCGCGTAACCGTCGCGTTAGTTTTTCGTACCGAGTTCGTCTTCATTTTAACAACGAGTTGGAAGTCTCGCGTTGGTGGGAAACAGCATGATTTTAAAGCTTCTGTCGCTGCCTTCATTTCGGCATAGGACTTTAAGCGGTTTCTTGATTCCACTCTACATAGCAGTCCAAGGGAAAAATAATTGAAAACCGCGTAAATGTTATGTTACGCGCATGCAACAAAAAACGATCCCTCACTAGGACGTGAACGAGATTTTGCGTAAGCGGCGGCCATTTTGAATATTGTTTACAAAAGAGCTGGTCACATGCTGTTTTGGTTGAAGCATTGATGGATCATTGTGGCGAAAAAGCATGAGGTAAGTTTTGCTGTTTATGGTTACGTTCATGCAGTTTTGTCAGTGAAAGACATGAAATGCAAGTAAAGTGACCAAAATACATTATCATTTTTATGAACAACGGCATGAACGTGAAAACAGTGTTAGCAGGGGTTATCTTAGTCGCATTTGGAATTGTGGAAAATGTTTGTTGATTTGTTATGAGCACATGTTTGTGAGTGACCATGCTTACTTTTGGTGTTACTGTTTTTAATGTTACATGCGTGAATATGTTTGCTTTAGGAGAATGATTTTTACATGTTTTTTAGCGAGAAGACCAATTTTGGACGTAGTGTTGTGAGATCTCGAAGGATTAAAAAAAATTGTTACGACTTACCATTTTTTTACCATCTTGACGCGTGATTGTAACTTAACACGAAAGTACATATCGTTAACGTTACGTACAAGCAAGTGCTGCATTCATTTTAGATCGGGGAAATTTTAAAGGAAAACAAATATGCAATAATCTGAACATTTGCATTCTCGATGAATGTGGATGGCCCTGGTATGATCTTAAACCCAAGTTTGAATGTTCTGTTCGTACGTAACCTAACGCAATCACAGTGACAACATGCCCGTGTAAAGTTACATGCTAACTATCACCTTGTTGATGGAAACTGAATCTGCAAGTACCTGTCTGATTTTTCAAGATGATGCGTTTTGAATGGCGATCTTTAACTTCAGTTTGTGTTTTCGCCTGCACAAGGGATGTTTTAGTGATATATGTGTTTGTATGTAACTTTACTCCATAAAGAGTGGTGTTAAGTTACACTCATGTATTTTTCATCACACAAGTTTGGTATAGCAAAATCTATTGAATAGGAGCTTTTTAATACAAATGAATTGTTTGCTTCATGGTAACATTTGAATTATAATTGTGCATTATGTTACATGCAGTAAAAACGTGCATGCAAGTAACTTAACACGACAAATGCATGTTATGTACCTGCAGTCATACTGACATTTTCAAATGGCATTGCTAAGATGAACTCAGGATTTCATTGACTGGTTCCATCCCACTTTGAAAGGTGACTGGATGGAAACAGTCAACAATTTTGCTTTTCAAACTGTTTAATGCTTCAAAATAGATTAAAGGTGTTTGCATGTAACATGACACCATAGGTTTTGTGTAAAGTTACTTTCAAACGTATCTTGAAGAATTTCACATTTTTGTGCACACTAATTGCACACTATAATGTTCAAAGAGTGGATCATTTAGTACAAGCATTTTTTTTAAACATGTGTTTGAATGTCACATAACACAAACATAATCATAGACTAAGGGATTATTCGGTGTTAAGTTACATGTATGAGTAAAAATTGCCGTCAACATAGTTTATCTTTTCTTTCTTTTCTGTGGATGCTTTTTTTTTAAGGCTGCTTAACAACCAAGATATGGTTTAATGCAGGTCAACAAACAAACAAAAACCCACTTAATCTATTGCTTGAATGTAACTTTACTCGGTAAAAACAAAAATTCACAAAGAAGGTGAGTGTTTTCAGACTAAGAGTGAATAATTATGTATTAGGATGAGTTTTAACAGTATGTGTTTGAATCACAATGTAACATAACACACACATGATCAACAGCATTAGGAATGCTATTTCAGGACACAAAAAAAGTTTGTTTCATCGGTCCAGCATTTAATTTTTTTTAAATTTTCTTCCTTCCCTGGACACTATCAACTGAGACAACATCCAGTGAAGTTTGCAGAACAGAGTGGTGTGGACTCAGCTGACAATACTGTGACCTGCATTTCCAGGGGTAAGAGTACAAGGACTTCAATACATTCAGGAAGAAATTGTGAGAATTGAGGCACTGGGGATTTATTTTTTTTGTTTGTTTCAGTACCAGTGATACTAGTTTTTGTTTAAATGTACACGAATATATTAACATGCATGGTAATTTATGTTTAATTCAATCAAATTGATGATTTTCATGAGATTAGTTATGTGGAACTGGTACGCTTTGAATATCACCTCGGAATTTCTTGTTATTTTGTGTTGCAGATTCAAGCCCTCATTGGTGATGGTGCAGAAGTACATTTCCTGAAGAAACAGCGTGAAAGCAAACAGACTTCTATGTGTGGCCCTTTGTTCCCATGCACTAAGATTTCTGAAGCTGTACTGTTGTCATGTATTTGTTTAGCATGAGGTCAACCAGCCTAGATGCATTCCCTCCATAATAAAAAAAAACAATAAAAAATAATACGAGTGGGTGGAACGCTGTTTTGTTAATATTTCAAAACTGTCATTGATTTTCATGTATGCAGAGGCTCTTCTATTCCATCTGTCAGTGCCACATCTGTGGTTAGCAGCTTCATGTTTGTTTTTGAGTTCATGTTGTGCTGTTGTCTAGTTACAATCTGAAAGATAGGAAAGGCTGGTTGGTAGCAAAGTTTGGTTGGTAGGACATTTTTGGTTGTTGCCCAATGTTTTGTCTAACATTTGCTGTTTTGTTTGAGTATTTCTCTTTTGATTACTAAGGTGTAGCTGAAGTAATAACAAAAGTTGAATGGATATGTTTGCCTTTCCCTTATTCGGGATATTTTGTTTGTTGCCTAAAACTGGCTCTGAATCCACTTAAATTCAATTATTTCACTGTCTTAAGCACTCAATAGGTCATTCAATATTAAGAGAATGTTTTCTTCAATTACTAGTACGATTTAAGTGATTAAGAGGCTGTATAACAATTATTTCACCTTCAAATAGCACTAGTTGGTGTAAAGTTACTTGCATACGTCTTTTCTTGTTATTTATTCTTTCCCTTTATCACTTGGACTCACATTTTTGGATGTGAAATATGTTTATATCTATGTATTTACTTGTAGAACATTTAATTCTGGATGGATTTCTTTTTCTGGTGAAAAATGGGTAAGAAAAAGGATAGGTCACAGTGTTATGTTACATGCATGTATTGCTAGGTTTTCTATTTTATACATTAAAACGAGTAAAACAATTGTTGGGATACTTTAACCTTAATTAATACTTTAACTGAAGTATTTCATACCTTGACAATGTAGGAGCCTTTAATACAGTACATTTACTTAGTCATTTTACCTTGAAATTAGGAACGCCTGATGTTGTAAATGCATGGTGCATTATAACATAATTCAGAAATTGGAAAAATGAACTTTTTCTTCTTACAATTAAATATAAAGATAAGGCTTAACATATTTGAAGACTTTTTGTTTGTTTATTTTACTTAAATATGTTACTTTTTTAACATTGTGAGTCAAATGTTCTGCTTTGTGTAAAGTTACGTACATGCAACAGTTACATGCAGTTTTCAATACTGTACTCAGACTAGAACACTGTTGTTATGATTTAATCATTGAAAGTACACTTGTAGCAGGCTGTTAAAGTTAAATAAAGACCTGGAATTAAACTGGATTTGTTTTAAGTTGATGTTGATTGAAAGGGTCACGGTGTTACCGTTACATGCAAACCAAATACATTTTCTTCAAATACTACTCAGTAAATAGCCCATTTGAAATTTCTTTTGGTAGGAAGTATCAAGATAACTATATGCTCCAATTTAAGTAAAAAAGATTGTTTTATGACAAAATTATATTTGTCATGCTCATGTCACAGAGACTGGACACTATTCTGTACTCTTGACCATATCTGAGTGGTTCCCAACGTTCAGTACTCGGCTAGTTATGCTATGTTCATTGTTGATCGTTAAACGATCAATGGACATTTTGCATGCCTGTCATTCTTTGTTTGAGCGTAGCAGTTTTGGGCTTAGCGTAGCAAATGCTGCAAAATCGTAGCATGCTACGCCGAAATGGTAGCAGTTGGCAGCTCTAGTCTGATCATGGCAACATGGGGGAAGACAAATTAGAAGAGGAACATACCTGACAACACTTGCAAATTGAAGACGCGATCTTCTCGCCCGGCAGTGCATCGGTATTCACCACTATCAGAAGTTTCCAAGTTATGCAGAGTCAAAATGCTGATGTTGTCATTAGCACCAACGACAGTGGCGACAGCTGGCTCTCTTAGATCGACTGCGTCGCCAGTCTTTTTCCATGCTACGCTTTCCGTGCTTGAGCAGTTGACCTGTAGCGTGGAACCCTCAGGCTTGGTGAAAAGTGCCTGCGAAGGTGTTAATGTAACAATTGACTCTGCAACAGATAAAATAAAATCCTACCATGTTACCAAAACCCTTTCACAGAGACGTCAATAACACACAAACTAAACATCATCCAAATCTGGCTAATACATGTATTGTAACAATTACAGTACATTTTCTTATAGTTATACACTGAGACTGAGAGTGAGAATTCTAATTTTCTATTTTACAATTTTGAAAATATGATAAAAAAAGAAAGTGTTTTACTTGATATTATTCCAGCCAAGCTGGAAGGTATTCCATTAACCCACTCAAGGCATGCTCATGTTGAGAACCCATTATAAAGAAGCCTTCTTTGTTACATAACTGTGGCTATTTTTCGATTTGTAATCAAACGCCACACAAGACGCTACAGTTGGGTGGAATAACATAAATTCCGAGTCTACAACAGAATGATAGCACAATTAGATGACGCCAAGATGTTTTGATTTCAATGCACCGTGACATCATCCCATCTCTGGGGCCTGTCTTGGTTTTGGTTCGCTTTTTGAGTGAATGTCTGTGTGTCATATCTGCGATCTCTCTATCTCAGTCTTCTTTCTGAAATGAAAGCGAGCGTGTGTACTACTACTAGTCATAGTATACTATGCATGTTGTGTGCACATGTGTTAGTGTTTGACTAAGAGAAAGGGAGAACATAGTGTGAGTGCGTTTGTGTGTGCCTCTAAGAGAGAGAGAGAGAAAGTGTACATGAATGTGTCCCTGTGCATCTGTGTGCACGAGTCATTGAGTGCACATGGTCCCTCTCACTCAGTGTCTCACTTGCTCCCTTTTTTACATTTCTTCCTCAGTCCATTGATCTTCTTCTTCTTGGCGTTCGCAGAGGTTACACAATCAGTCCAGCACTGGTGATAAATGTTGTCGTTTTCTCCAACTCCTGTCGACTGCCGTATAGTTTGGTCTGCAAGGGAGTTGGTGACGGCCACACTTCTTTTCGTTCCTCATCTAGTAAGGGACATCGCTGTAAGATGTGTTCCGCTGTTTGGTCCTCTTGACCGCAGGCACAGGTTGGTGATGGCGCCAGCTTGAACTTTCGGTTCATGTGAGCATTGAGCCTGTTGTGGCCAGTACGCAGCCTGATGAGGTTGACTTGCTGCTCTCTGGACATTGTGTGGTAGTCATCTCTGTTTGTCCTTGGCCTCATCAATGCCTTGATGATTGTCTTCTGCTCACTAAAGCTGACACTGTTTTCAGGTTGGTCTTCCACGGCTCCTTCTTTTGCCAGCTCATCTGCCCTTTCATTTCCTGGTATCCCACAGTCACAGTGTGCTGGTATCCACTGGAGGACAACTCTTCTGGTTTGTCTGACCATCTGTAATGCTTTGGCCAGCTGTGGGAGTTTGTCGTTCTCTAGGGCCTGAAGGACTGAAAGGGCGTCCGAGAGGAAGACAACTTGGTAGCAAGGGTCTGCGGAGTCCTGAACGAAGGAGGCGGCCTGCATGAGAGCTTCTGCTTCTGCTTTATAGTTTGTGCAGTGTTTGCCAGTGGCAACGCTGGATGTAGCTGTATGTCCCCCAGGGAACTGGATGAGAATGCCTGCACCTCCATTGAGCACGGCGTTAGTTGCTGATCCATCGGTGTATACATGGATCCACGCCTCTTTTGGGTACTGTTCGTCGATCAGGGCTAAGGTGAGTGCCTGTCGAGCTGTGTCATTCTGATCTTCTCCTGAGGTAACATGTGGAACACTGGTGCAGATCTGGATGCCTGGTTTCTCTGTTGCCTTGGGGGTTTCCTCTTCTTCTTGAGTCAGAGGTAGAGTGTTCTGTGGAAGGACTGCCCTGTACTGTCGAGAAAGTCTCTTGCTCTCGTGTACAAAACTGCTCCGTTTAAGCCGGTTCTTGGTGAGGTTGCTCAGTCTGTGCTTCATGGGGTGGTCGGGTAGGCACTTGAGCTTCTCGGCCTGTACCATAGTCTTGGCTTCTAGTCCATTGATAATGATAATAACCTGTCTTGGTCAAAACATGATGTATTGATGTATGCATATAATATATATATCTTTGTAATTGTAAAAACACACTTAAAAATAATATATATATATATCCATATATATATGATCACTATCAGTATCACTATCTCATCCCACAACCTTCTTAGTGCCCACCGGTCAGCCTATCGACCACGGCACAGCACGGAAACGGCTCTTCTTCGTATTTTGAATGACCTTCTGACCGCTCTAGACCAGGACAAAACATCCGTCCTCTTGCTTTTAGATCTGTCTGCGGCTTTTGATACGATAGACCATGACATTCTCTTTTATCGTCTAGAGCACTACTTTGGCATTAGCGAGATGGCTCTCTCTTGGATTCAAAATTATCTCTCAGACAGGAAACAGTTTGTTCTGATCGATGGCCAACAATCTGCTGAAACCTCTCTTGTGTTTGGTGTTCCTCAAGGTTCTGTGTTAGGCCCGGTGCTGTTCATTATGTACACAACACCGCTGACAACTCTCATAGAGAATCATTGTGTGCTACACGAAATCTTCGCAGATGATACGCAGATCAATCATTCCGCATCACATGACAAGTACCCAGATTTGGTTCTGTCGCTACAGGAGTGTGTGAGAGATGTCGGGGCATGGATGGAAGAGAACAAACTCAAACTAAATGACGACAAAACTGAAGCCATGCGATTTTCATACTCCACCCCTACCCATGCTAAGTCTATTTCAGAACTCCCACAGGCCATCTCTTTGAACAATATTGACATCAAGTTCTCGGATACATCCCGTGATCTCGGAGTCTTTTTTGACAAAGATCTTAGCATGAAACAGCATGTAGTCCAAACATGTAAAGCAGCGCGAATGGAGATCCGGCGTATAGGTTCCATTCGACAGTACCTTACCGAAG
This sequence comes from Littorina saxatilis, assembly GCF_037325665.1. NCBI lineage: Eukaryota > Metazoa > Mollusca > Gastropoda > Littorinimorpha > Littorinidae > Littorina > Littorina saxatilis. Next base: position 100,881,496 of record NC_090245.1, read on the forward strand.
ACGCAACCAAAAGACTAGTCTGTTCCGGCATACTCTCTAGATTAGACTACTGTAATTCACTGCTCGCTGAATGTCCCAAATCTGTCACCAAGCCCCTGCAACTAGTCCAGAACGCTGCCGCTAGACCCGTGTTTCGAACACCTATGAAACAAAGCGTCACGCCTCTACTCCAACAGCTACATTGGCTTCCAGTGGAACAAAGAATTAAATACAAGATCTGCTGCATTTTCTATCAAATTGCCGCGGGCACGGCTCCACAGTACCTGTCCGATCTCGTGCAGAAAAACAATCCTGAAAGGGTTGTCCGCTCTGCCTCCCAAAATAAATTTGTCAAAGCTCCTAAGTATCAGAGGGACGATCATGGTGGCCGCTGTCTTTCAGTCGCAGCTGATCATATCTGGAACAAACTCCCTTTGTCTCTACGTCTCAGTCCATCTCTGCCTTCTTTCAAAGCAAATCTCAAGACTCACCTCTTCAGAGAAGCATTCTATGATGATGTGGTTGTCGCGACCCTGTGAATGTGCACTTTCGGATGAACAATGTTTACTGTGTGCGTGTGTGTGTGGACATGTGTGTGTGTGCATCATAATTGTTGTGTATACTGAGAGTTCGTTCCTGTAAGAGCCTCTGGATTTTTGTAACATTTATGTTTTGTTTTTGGTTTTTGTTGTAAAGTGTTTATGATTGTGTTCTATTCCGTCAATGGCGTCATTCTGGTAATGATGTTG